>NC_081349.1:2085363-2096273 GCF_029784015.1 Lycium ferocissimum | reverse complement strand
TGATTATGCGGTATACTATTGAGTAGGGTTCGAGTGATGGTTAGATGGTGGCAGCGATTGTGATTTGATTGAAATTGAGGAATTGAAGAGTCAGGAAAAGGTATAGTTGATTGAGAATTGGTAAGAATAAGGTACATCTTCGGGATTACTTAGGTCAGTATGGAATGCATTGTTAGTGTATTGCATAGTTCAGATGAGGTGTCATTATTGAGTATGTTTAAAGAAGAAAGTCTATATAAATGGACTAAGTGATACGACGAAGTTCCGTGAGGTTTCGTGATCAGCGACTAGTGAGAAACAAATTTCAGGTAACCAATATGTTAAGGCTTTTGGAAGTGGCTTGCATAGTAAACAATTGGGTAATTTCGTAGCACTCTTCAAAGGATGAGTTAGTATGGGTTAAAGGAAAAAAATTTGGAAATCCCTACAATGTGAAGGCTAGAGTTATATTTTCAAGATGAGACCATATTCGTGGTAGTGTATTATATTGTGGGTATTACAAACTGGATAGCTTGTTTGAGCATTTCTGGAATATTAAAGGCTTGGTAGCAGTTGTGCGAGGTTAGTGCAAGAGCTTGTAAGATTTGATGCTTTCGAAATAGTGATAGATGTATCGAGGTATTATAGTAAGAGATTCAATGGTTAGGAGTGTATTAATTGAGATACTTAGAGTTGTGAGCAGGTTAAAGGGAAGCATGAGGAGATTCTGATGTATTTAGAGTTCATAGGGTCTATCAGCGTGTATCGGGTAAAGGCTGAGAAACATGAAGATTGCGATCATATGGTATTATTCTTCGGTTCTTCGGTACAAAGTTGATGAGTGGTTAGAATTCAGCCTTCTGAGTCGAGGGGACAGACATGATTGGCTATGCATGGAAAAGGACTATAATTGGCTACCACAAATGTGTGATAGGACTGTGATTGGTTTTGAAAAGTTTTCGGAAAGTTTGGAGTCAGTTCGGGTGACTATTGGTGGTATTAAGAGGTTCGTACATTCATTCCTTCGATTAGAGCCTAGTGGGCTATGTTTATAATTCTGGAAGGACTTATGGGTTTCAGCTCAGAAATGAGGGATGATAGGTTTACCGAGTTTATTGGGGATGCGTGTAGACTTGATGATATTTTACCGAGGTGTAACACCCCGTAAATTTGAGTTAGGTGTGAAAGTGTAAAAACTAGTATTAAGATGATATTTTAGCCATATGAATTTATTCGGGATGAATTCGGGTGATAAACAGTCGTTTTGAAGTCAAACCAAAAAGTGGAGTTCTTAAGGGCTTCTAAATTCGTCTAAATCTGAGATAGTCTGCACTTATGTCTAGTTTTAGGGTAGTTTCATTGGGAATTTGAGAAAACATAAAACATAAAAGTTGTAGGTCTCTGAAATACCTTTCCAACCATATAAAGTGGGGCTCAAATCGAGCTACGTACAGGGATTTATGATCATTTTACTGAGAAAATATCGATTGTCAGAAAAAAAAAATGTGCTGGGCGTGCGTCGCGGACCCAACACGCAAAAATATAGCTGCAGACCAAAAATGATCAGGTACTGGAGCCACGTCGCGTGGTCAACACGGATCCATGGTCAGGTGTTGAACCCGTGACGCGGGCTCAGCGCGAATCGAGTTATTTTTCTGGTTCTGAATCTTCTTTAAGTTTTACTTCGTTGTGTTATTTCCCACTTCATTTTAAACCTATTTTCTGAGGAAAAGAACCCTAGAAAATTCTCTCTAACCCTAAGGTGAGTCTATACTCAATCTCCATCAATCATACACCAAAGTTCATCTATTCTTGATCATAAACCATCTCTCCAAACCCTAGGTTCTTAAAAATTCAAGAAGAAGAAGAAGACAGGCGTGTGGGATTCCATCAAAAGGTAAGACTCTTGATTTTATGAGATTATTATTGATGTTTGAACTAGTATAGAGTAAACAAAGAGGTTAGAATCCACCAATGATTTCCATAAGATTCAAGAACAAGATTTAAGGCTTGCGAAAAACCCTAGTTTTCGAAATTCCAATAAAACTTCAAGAAACTATTCAAGTTCTAATCTTTATCATCTAAAACCATTGTAGTGTTATTATTTCATCTTGGTACGTACGTTTGAGCGGGATTTGAGGTATGTCTAGATTTCCAAAAATCTTTCTTGAAGTATGTCTACTCTTCAAAACCCTTCTTTAAAGTATGTTATCTTGTTTGAAACGTGTGGACGATTGTTAGTGATTTGGAAATCTTCCTCTAGAATATGAACATGACTATAACTCTTGTTTGGTGGAAGTTCTTTTGGAATTAAAGATGATTTCTTTTAGACAATGTCATGCGTGCGTAGGGTCAAGCCCGCATCGAACCTTATATGAACTATACTACTTTGTGAAACTCATTTTTCCCATTATTGGATAATTGAACTCATTTTTCTAAAGGTTTGACCTTAAACTTATTTTGCTGTTGAATGAATTTCTTGAACTTAAAAATTGAATAACAGATTTGAATAAGCTTCTAAATCGGTTATGACTTGAAATGCCTCTATTTTGAGATGATGACTTGAGAAGTGAGATTTGGCTCTAATCCATGATTGATAACTCGGTAATATGCCATAATTTGTATTTTGTTGTGTTTAGGCCTGTATAGGCAAGCTGTGCTAGTCTAGAGGATGATTGGCCGTTATGGATCCTAACGTATCGATACGAGTATTACTGTGTCAGTCCAAAGGACGATTAACCTCCGTTGCTTTCTAGCCCGGAGTATCTATTGTTGTGTCAGTATAGAGGACAATTGACATCCGAGGTATGTCTCCCAGTGCATTTGTTCTTTGTGCTAATCCAGAGGACCATTAGCCTCTGTTGGAGTATCTATTGATGTGCTAGTCCAGAGGACGATTAGCCTTCGTGGTTTCCTAACCCAGAGTATCGATTGATTGATTTGCCTGTGAGTGGCTTGCTTTGTACTTTGATTAGCCTGTGAGTGGCTTGTTTCGTATCTTGTTGCCTGTGAGTGGCTTGTGGTGATATTGAATTCGTAAGTGAAATACTTGGCCTGGTAAATGGTAAGGAGTTAAGTTAATGTGTCCTTCGTTGTTGGATTCTCTGATGACTCTTTAATATTGCTGACTTGCTTTATTCCTGGGTTTGAACTGTGATTTTCATTGATATCATTTTATTGATTTTATCCATCATATTTTATTTTGTTAATTATTTCCCCTTAGACACTCATTGAGTACCTAGTACTCAGGCATACCATTGTTATTTTTTTATGGTATGTTAGGTATCGTTAAGGAGAAAGTTCGTGATATGCCTGCTACTTAAGAGAACTTGCTGCTTTCAAGACTATTCGGTGAGCTCACATGATTGTTCGTGGGGCACCATTCTATCTTTACTTTTCATATTTTAGTTTTGGGCTACGTCCCGATGTTTTTAAACACTCTTTATTATCTTAGAAGCTCCATAGACAGTTGTCGCCATTGTGGGTAGTGTGTTGGAGTCTTGTGTGACTCGCTGGGCATTTTGCCACATTTAATTACTAAGTTTTTTATTTGACTTCCGCTGGGTTATCTCAAAGTATGATCGTTCTTTTATCTAATTTATTAATGATTGGTTTTTGTATTTATTAAAAGATTGTCAAAAGAGATTAGAAGTCTATTGATTTTATAAAGTGCTTACGGTGTTGTTCATAGCATCGGATGCTTGTTACGCCTAGGGTGGGTTTTGGGGCGTGACATGAGGGCAGCTATTCAGACAGTTATAATGGTTTATGTCGGTGCTTGGTAATGATTTGAGGAGGTACTATGGTTGTGAGAAGTCCTTAGAGTTGTCAGATGATTCTCTACAGGTTTGGACTCGACAAGGTAATCAGTGGGTATGCTTCCAGTATGATGATTCAAAGATTTAAGGAGTCCTAGGCGATAGGTTTTGACTAAAGTAGTTTCAACACCGGGATACGAAATTAACAGACTTGGAACAAGCGAAATCGGCTTTGTGCAAGATCAGTTTTGATGGAATTGCGTAGAGTTCTCGGATGGAGCAATGATTCTTTCCTGGCAAGAGTAAGTTATAGTTTCGGGCTTGTTGTGCGCTTTTACGTGTTTCTAAGAAATCGTGGTGTGAAGAACGGCTTTAGAAGGTGTGAAAGAAGGTTAGCAGAATCAGAATATCTTACCGGTTGAGAGTGAGCTACGGTTGTCTCTATATCTAAAGGACTGTGTTATCTAGGGAAATGTTTGTGGGACCTATTGATCACGTTCAGAGGAGGTTTTATTGAATCAAAGAATTCCAGTGAAAACAGTTCTTATATTCAGGGATCAGTTGTGAGAGAAATTTGAGGATGGAAAATAGGGAAAATTTGGTATTTTAGCTAAATTAAAGGAAGTTTGACTGATAAGGTGAACGAGTAGTGATAGTGGTGTACTTCTTTCCATGGAGGCTTCTGAGTTGTTATAATAAAGATTCCTTGGTTACCGTCGCCTTTCGTTCTCTCCTTCTTCGTTCGAGGACGAACAATTGTTTAATTGGTATCTGATGTAACGACTCGTTTGGTCGTTATTACACTTTTGAACCATTTACCCTCATTGACCCTTCCCCGAGCCTTGTTAATATGATTTTGACCCGCGAGGATGGGTGGTATGGTTCCTAAGGTAATCAGGCGAGTTTTATGATTACTTATGAGAAATAGAACCTTAAAGTGAAAAACGGTTGACCGATACTTGACTTTTGGGTAAACGAACCTTTTTCGAAAATTCGTCGATTCTGAGAGGTCCGTAGGGTTGATTATGACTTGGTGGGATGTTCAGTTCGGTTCCCGAGGCACTTAGGAGCTTTTTGGATTATTGGTTGGAAAGTTGATTTTTGGCCATTGGGTGTTGACCCGGTCAAACAGATCTCCGCTGGGAATTTCGAGACCACAAGTGAGTCCGTAGTATATTTTTATGTGTGTTTACATGTCTGGTTTGCATCAGGGAGGTCTCGGGTGATTGTCGAGTTTTGGGAAGAACTTGGTCATAAACCAAAAAGTTGTTGGTGTCTGATGTCTCGCCTCAGCAAGCCTAGGTGCGCCACAGCAGACCCGCCTCGGCGAGGCCTGGTCCGCTGGCGCGGGCTCTATGGATTCTTGGGGAATCCGTTCCAGCAAACGGTATTCCGCTGGAGCGGATGTGCTATAGCGGGTTTGAACTGCTGTAGCGGACCATTTCTGCTACGGCAGAAATTGTTGATTCAAAAAGTTATTTAATGCTAAGTGTAACCGTTAATTTCTCATTCCCAAAATTATATCTCTTAAGTGTCTCTAAAGTGATTTGAAGTGGTTCAAGGTGGATTTTTCTTGGGGTAAGTCTTTCTAACCTTGTTTTCCATTAATTACCTTTCCTAAGCTTTAATCAATGGTGGAAATCTAGAAAACTAATGGAAGAAGATGAGTCTTGACCTTTACTTTGTTATTTGAATTTTAGTCTTCCAATATGAGATTTACTAATGGATTTGACTAATCTAAGTATGGGATTTCATTAATTAGTAACCAATAGGCTTGAATCACCCATTCTAGTTGAGTAATTGAAATATGGAAAAGCTAGCGTTTATGCCTAAATTGGGGGTTTTGCTTTGAATTATGACATTGATCAATACTTGAGCTAAATTAGCTACTAGAGAGTAGAATTGAACTTCTAGAGCGTTGGGTTACTAATTCCATCTTTGAAATATCCGTTTTACCCTTGTGGGACTGTTTCCCCTCTTTTACTAAGTTGATTTTGATTCGAACGATGTATAGCAAAATGGGTACCATTGTTTCTCATTTCTAACTTAGAATTCGAAAATGGTTAGACTTTGAGTATTCGGAGGCTCTTCGGAAGGGCAAGGCTCAAATCTGATTGTCCGTGGCTCTAGCTCGGCAGCGAGGTAGGTTACGGCTTACCTTTCGATTAGACTTCAATTAGCAAAGCATAGTTAGAAGTTAGTTATTGATGGAGAAATCATATTAAGCCTTCGGGTATGAACTTGGATGGATATTCTTATGTTGGTATTGCTGATGATTTGCGGGCTTGTCACCTCGTTTATGGTGTTTTAGCTTGTTGCCATGTGTGTGATGGGCTTGTTGCTTAATTGTTATGTTGTGGTTGTGATATGTTCATCTCCCACTTACCTGGTCATTTATTATTGATAAAGGAAGAACTGGATTCGGTATTGAAATTGTGATATGTGCTCATGTAGAGGCACGAATGAGATTTGATTATGATTTATTCTTGAGATTGATATCATGCATATCATTCATACACATTCTACATGATTCTTTGATATGAACTGTTATTTGATATTAATAATGATAACAGGGAAAGTGAAATATCTGAAGCTTCATATCATGGTGTCTGCTACATACATATTTCATACGGCATCTTCTACATACATACATACATATATATATATATATATATATATGTTTTGGTGTTACCTATGTGGTCCGAAGGGAAATTGTTCTGGACGTGGCATTGCACAGATTTGGGAATAACATTGTATTGGCAGTTGATTACAGATGTTGTTATGTTTATTCGCCCTTATGATTATTGTTGAATTTGGCATTCATGCATGCACTTCATCCTGCATTTTTCGTGATACTGTGATGTGGTTCCAATTGAGAAAGTGAAGGAGGAAAGTCATCTCTGCGCTGTGTGCGGAATGACTATGGACAGATTTGATATAGTAGCCATCTTTGGGCTGTGTGCGGAATGGCTAGTGATATGGAACCACCTCTGGGCTGTATGCGAAGTGGTTGGTGTTGGGGAAATCATCTCTAGGCTATGTTCGGAGTGACTAGAACATGGACTTCGCAGGTCCCCCATGGGTCATGACTATTGAAAAGTGGAGGTTTCCGTCCGTAGCATGTGTGTACAGTATGAGACAGTTGGCCAGTGCATTGCATCGCACATGCATTCATATTACATTCACTCATATCTCTGATTCTAGTTGTTCCATTTATTGTATTGCATGGTGCGTTTCAACATTGATTCCTTGATTGATGATTCAATTGAGATGTTGCTTGCTTGATTAATCACTTCCCTAGACACTTGATGGATTCAAGGACTAGAGGGTCCCGCCTAGGCTATGACTGTAGACTACTGAGATCTAGTGTGGTTCACATTACTGCAAGTATTACATGGATATGCTTAGTGACTGTATTTGACTGTTTATATGCCTATCTTTTAGTTTCTTTATTTTATATATGTTATCTAATTGTTGTTGGCCTATGATGCCTACCATTACTTGTTGTTTGTACTGATGCTACCTTGCTGCATTATTTTCTGAGTGCAGACTTTGCACCGATTCCACTTCAGGCCTTCGTGAGTGAGTTCCCGAGGCAGTCAATTGGAGTTTCCAGGGTGAGCCATGTTCCGATCCACTGCTTGGAGATTCTCCTATCCCTCTATCCTTATTTCCATTCTGAGATAGATATTTTATTTTCAGACTTGTATTTTCTAGAAATATGTACTTAGTTGCTCTTGTACTATTCAGACCATATTCCTTAGGTAGTTGTTGTATTCCCACAAGATTATCTATCTATCATTTAAGACTGCTTACCTTCTTATTTGCTAATTATGCTGATTTGGATGTTGAGTAAGGGACAAGTTCGCTGACCAGGTGGGAAAGAGGTAGGTGCCCGCGCGATCCGTGATTTTTGTCGTGACACCATATTTAGACTAACACTAGTGAGTGAGTAATAGTTTGAATACACCGAATGCATGTTAGAACCCAAGGTTTTAAGTTAAATTCGAAGTATGGTGATTAGTGGAAGAAGAAATCAGTTAAGCCGTAAGAGAGAAAACTACAGAAGAATAGCCTTTAAGAGTTATCAGGAAGGGATTTCCCTAAGACTGTCAGTGTGAGCAAAGTTAAGTCTTTAAGACAAAATATGCCAGTTATGACTACCTTAGCACCCCGTTCATGCCAGTAATTCGCCTTTGTCCTTGTAAGGAAGATTACTCTGAAGTAAGTCGAAAGATGAATCATCAGTAATGTAAAGTACGAGAGAAATTGAAGAAGATAAAGGGAAGGCAGCTTGATCTCAATAAAAGAAAAGAATCTACAAGCATAAGACCTTAACCCTAGGTCTAAGGGAGAGATTGTGTACATCGTCATAAAGTCCAGTTGAATATTTGAAAACCCGAAGGGTTAGCATGAGATATAAAGAACCTCAGTTCAGTAATAAGGGCATAATAAGATAGTCTTCATAAGGAATATGCCTCACACGTACAAGAAACATGATGTCAGTAGAATGATTGTCGATCGACTTATGTCAAGATCAGTTATTATCGATCCAGCGATCACAGAAAATCTATAAGATCATGCCCAGTTATGCATCACAAGGGTAATGCCATTGCACAAAACTCTAATCTTCAGGGCGCTTAGCGCAAATCAATACTATGAGTATGTTAGTATCTCAGAAAAAAAATCAAGTATGGGAAGTCTAACTCATGTTGGGGCAGATAAGAGAATCATGGTGACAAACTTTCATCATTTAGCGAACCTCGGAGTTCAACTTTTGGACCCTGAAAATGGTGGAGTTGTTGTACAGAACAGAGCCAAATCCTTCTTAGTAGTTAGGAAAGAGAGGAAAATAGTTTCATTTCCCTATCTATTCCAACTAAAGGAAGGGATTCACGTGCATAAATCCATGACTTTCGAACAAGGAGGAGATGATGGTACTTTAAAGTACCAAGGAAAATTATGCGTCCCATATGTAGATAGATGCAAAGAGAGGATTATGACAGAGGCGCACAATTACTAATATTCTACTTACCCAAGCTCCACAAAATGTATCATGATCTTAAGGAGGTTTATTGGTGGGATGACATAAAGATGAATATAGCCGATTTCATGTCTAAGTGTCCAAATTGGCAGCAAGCGAAATTTGTTTGAGCAGAAAATTATACCAAGTTATATATTTGGAAAAGTTCTAGATTCCATGGGACTTCAGTTTCCATTAGATTAGATTAACGTGTCCATTCACAACGAACTTTTTGTTTTAAAGTCTTTTCAAAAGGGATTGGGTACCATCTCAGCACATCTTTTCATCCTCAGACATATGGCTAGGCAGAGCGCACTATTCAGACTATTGAGGACATATTAAGGGCATATGTCCTGGATTTCAAAGGTAATTGGGATAATCACTTGCCTCTAATTGAATTTACATATAATAACAGCTATCAATCTAGTATTAAGATGGCACCGTACGAAGCTCAATATGGGCGGAGATGTAGGTCACCAATTAGTTAGTTCGAAGTTAGTGAAGAAATGTTGCTAGGACTAGATTGGGTCCACCAGGCTATGAAAAAAGTCAAGTTGATTCAGGAGCATTTGAAGACGGCTCAGAGTCGCCAAAAGTCCTATTTGGGAGTGCGACATAGAGACTTGAAGTTTCAGATTGATGATTAGGTGTTCCTAAAAGTTTCATCTATGAAAGGAGTTTTGAGATTCGGGAAGAAACGAAAGCTTAATCCCAGATATATCGGGCCATTTAGAATCCTACGAAGGGTTGGTCAAGTGGCTTATGAGATCGAGTTACCGCACGATTTGGTTTTCGTGCAACCAGTGTTCCATGTATCCATGCTGAAGAAGTGTGTGGGAAACCCATTGTTGATTGTCCCCGTTGACATGATCACAGTTAAATATAGCCTAGCCTATGAGGAGATCCCTATAGCTATTCTTGATAATCAGGTTCGCAAGTTGAGAACTAAGGAATTTGCCTTAGTAAAGGTGTTAGCGGAGAAATCGAAAGTCAAGACGCTATGTGGGAAGCCAAAGAGGACATGAAGTCCAAATATCCACACCTATTCGAAGATCAAGCAGAAAGTGTGGAAGGTAACTAACATCTATATTCAGATCTATTATTATAGCATTTGCGCTTTTAGTATTCAGTCAGTTCAGAATTCATTCAACTCAAAATTCATTCAATTCAGTATTCATTTAGTTCAGTAGTCATTTAGTTAAGTATCTATTCAGTTCAGCATTTATTCAGTTTTGTATTCATGTCAGTTCAGTGTCCACATGTTTCCATCAGTCACGTTTATGATCCTGAGTTAGCCATAGTTACAACCAGGATAATCATTCAAGGATGAATGATCCCAAGGGGGAGATAATGTAACACCCCGTAAATCCATCTTAGGTGTGAATTTGTTAAATGAGTATTAATATGTTAAGTCCCATCTGAATGATTTTGAGTGGAAATAGTTGTATTGAAATAAAGACGAATGGTGAGGTGCATAAAATTCGATAGAATCGACTAAGTTTTCGATAGGTCTGTCTTCCAGGCTGATTTTGTGAAAATACGTTGCGAATTGGAGAAAACTTAACACATGAAAGTTGTAGCCCTTTGAAATAAATTTCCATCCATATAAGGTGGCGGCCAACCGGAGCTCTGTGCTAAGATTTATGCCCATTTTACTAAACATCGTCAATGTAGTGAAAATAAGGTGTGCGTGTCGCCCAGCGCATCTTTGGGCCCGACGCGCGTGCCAATTTTCTAGAACTTTGGAAAACTTTTGCAGGATCAGAAAAATGCCTAGTGCGGCGCGGGCCACGACGCGCCAGGACATTTTATGCCGAAGTGAACTTTTCTCAAATTTTATAAACTCAAACTTCGTAAAACCTTTTTCCACTTCGTTCTAAATCCTTTTTTTTTTTGTAGAAAACACCCTAGGGCTTCCACAAATCATCCAAGGTGAGTTCCTACTCAAACCCCATTGATTATTACATCAATTTAACAAAGGTTAATGCTAGAATTCTCATCTATTTCACAGATTAACGATTGAATCTTCGTCTTGCACAAAAGAAACCTAGAATTTGAATTCAAGAGAAAACATCAAAAAGGTAAGACTTTCCTACTTCGATTGATTGTAGCTTTGTGTTGATGATTATCAACTATAAGTTCATAAGAGA
>NC_081349.1:2080267-2085263 GCF_029784015.1 Lycium ferocissimum | reverse complement strand
GGGAGGGGGACTCGGGATCATATAGTAAAATGTGCGTGATAACATACCCGACCCGGGACTCGGTGAAAGATGTAACAACCATATGCACAAGCAGGGTAGTGAGTAACAATATACAACTAGATCACCATCTGAGACTCAATCGACAAGTAGATTAACTAACACTCAAGTATCAAACGATAGTCATATTAAGGAAAGTCTCAGAACCATAGATATGTATCAAATCAATACGAGACAGACTTATGAAAATTAAGGACATTACTTATTCTGAATCCTTTAGAATAGGAACCTTTATATAACATTTACTATCCAATCATATAGAAGACTCGAGGCGTAGCTCGACCACTTTAAGAATTCTAATATCAGAAGTGAATAAGAATCATAAATCATGCTCGAAACTTATGAATAGAATTACCCCGAAGCTCATATCATATCTTACTTACGTCTAGGACATGCCAAAAGAAAGAAGGGATAGGCTTTACATACCTTTAGCGTTTACTCGCAACACAACACGTACACGCTACCCAATAGTACCTCAACCTATATTAGGACGTCAAGAACTACGGTTAAGCTACGGGGTGATTCAAAACGTATTCTAATATTAGTAACTCCTTTCTAGATAATTAGACGACGTTTCCCTTATATTCAAATCAACCACATACAACCAGCCAACATCAACGTCACTAACCATACATTCAAGTATCAACCCGAGACTATTCAAACAAGACTCGAGAACACTCCGGACAGCCCGTACAACGTTCTAAAACAGCCCAACCAACATACAATACAACATGTAATCTTCCAAGCTCAACAAGAACAACAACAACACATTCTTTTCATCCAAATTCATAAATTATACCAACAACTACACGTTACAACATTATTCATTTAAATGCAAAAACTATACTAACAACATACTAACTTCTACAACAGCCCACAAACAATTACAACACCAACTTGAACCATTAAATCCTTCATTCTCATCATAAAATCCATAACAACATCAACCAAAATACTAAGTAAAATTAGTTCATCCTCTTCTACAAAACCCCCTACCGGCCCTAACACCAACACACATAATTCCATGAATTTCATCCATATCTACACATTACAACATGCTCAAACCACCCTTAATACATGTAAAAGAGGATTAAACCTTACCTTTAACACTTGACTTCTCAACTTGGCTAGAATTTGTGAATTGCAAGAATGAATGTTTTGATTGCTCCAATGGCTACTTCATTACTTGGGGACCTTCCAATTGGTTGAAATACTAAAAGAAAATCAAATTTTGACCCAAATTTCCCAAAAGCTTAATCTCGGACCCAGGGTTTTGGTTTCTTTCTATCTCTAAGGTTTTTTAAGTTGTGAAGATGATAAAATGGTTTCCCCTTTGTCATCAATTTGATCTTATATGGTAAAAACTAAGAGGTGGCCCATGCCCCACTCATTTTGAGCCAATCAAATTTGGTCATCCCATGGTTTTGGGGCCCAAAGGCCACTAATGGTTAATTAGTGAAGAATTGTTTTAATCCCACTTAATAATCTAATCATGGTTAATTAATCCCTAATCTTCATTAAATTTTCATACCAAATAAAATTTAAAAACCCTTTGTGCTAAAACAAAATCGGGGGTTAAAAAAGTCTCACCCCCTATTTTTAAAATAGTCTTTTTCCTTTTAAAGCCAAATTTTCTTAAAATATCCCAATGTACAAAAATACGGATATAACAACCCGGCCAAAAGTCATTAATATGGGGGGAAACAATAAATATGGGAAATCTCCTATATATATATAGATAGTAGTAAAAAAGTGGGGAAAATAAAAAGGGTAACCCCCGGGGCTAGTCCCGGGTAATACAAAAGGGATCTACGAGAAAAAAAAAACGGGAAATACTAATACATGAATCTATGTCTCTAGAATAAAAAAAGAACGAATAAGAAAGTCTTCAAGGGCAAGGACGCCAACTCACCCAAAAAGTCGAGTGGGAAACGAAGAGTCGTCCCACGGGTCAAAAGAGATCGGACCGGGGACTCGCATTCATAAAAAAATGCGGAAGGGCAAAAACCCCCACAAAACAAAGGGTCGGTAGGGGTGTCCACCAAGTATAGTTAACACAATTCGGAAGGTAAAGCAAATAAACAAGGGAAACTAGCAAGTAAAGATAATATAATCACAAAAGAATCCATCCCCGCCTATGTAAATCATCTCCCAAATCGTCAAGTCCAAATGGTTTCCCATCCAATCCAATCACCAATAGAATCATCACGATCCATCATCCCCAAAATCATCACCCTCCCAAACTCCAACATCTCAAACAAGGGGTTTAAAGCAAGCGGGAAAATGGTAGAAGTGATGCCTCTATGCAAAAGGTTCCTTTTTACTTCGGATGAATATTCGACGTCTTCGGAGCACAACCCAACGGGCCATGAAGTCTAAGTGCCACCCGTCCCAATCTTTGCCCCCGGAACGGGGTTCGGCTAAGTTTTTGGGGGTCCCGGGGGCCCCCCCGGGGGACCCTTGGGGTCCCCCGTACTAAAACAATTTCGGGAAAAACTCAATCGGGGATGCAACAATGATGCCGGGTGCTATCGAATACCCAAATTTTACGGTCCCCCTCAAGTAAACAGTCTCAAAATCAATTTTATATAATCAACGGTTTTGGAATTGAACCCCGGGGAAACGGCTTCTTCTCCTTTTTCAAAATAAAAAAAATTCTCAATTTTCGGTTTTATATAAAAAACGATTTCCGGGGAAAGGGCTTTTAAAATCGGCCTTTTTACAATCACTTAAGTCAAAAAGTTTATCAAACACCAGTTTTCCAATCAAAAATCCGGATCATCACCGGTTTGCCTTGGCTTGAATTGGAGGGGAACGTTTTGTATATGTAAAACGATCAAATTCAAAATCACAAGTATCCAAAGAGGTACGCCAACACGTATCACATCACAATACTAAGTTGGGGATGCCAACAAAATCGGGGGGGTAATACCCCCAAAATTATAGTTAACACAATTCGGAAGATAAAGCAAATAAACGGAATCAAAAAGTAAAGATAATATAATCACAACCAGAATCCACTTGACTTCTCAACTTGGCTAGAATTTTAATTGAAGAAGAATGTTTTGATTGCCCCAATGGCTCCAGGTTACTAGGGACCCCAATTGGTTGAAATACTAAAAAAAATCAAATTTTGATCAACCCAAACCCTTTGACCCGGGCCACCCTTGGGAGCCTCTTTTTCCCCAAAGGGTTTTTTTAAGTTGTAAAAAGATAAAATGGCTTCCCTTGTAATAATTTGATACTTATATTTGACTAAGAGGTGGACACTGCCCCACTCGTTTGAGCCAATCAAATTTGGTCTCCATGGGGGGGGCCCCATCCACTAATGGCTAATTATGAAGTAATTAAGTCTTAATCCCACTTAATAATCTAATCATGGTTAATTAACCCCTTCTTCATTAATATTTTCATCCCAAAAAAATTTTAAAACAACTTGTGCTAAAACAAAATCGGGGGTTAAAAGTCTCTACCTCGTATCTAAAAATAGTTTTGGGCCCCTTAATTTTCCCCGCGATTCCCCAAAATACCCCAATGCAAAAATGGGGGATTAAAAACCGGTCGAACAAGTCATTAATATGGGGAAATAAATAAATATAAAAAAAAATTTTATATATAAGATAGTAGTAAGGGGGAAGATAGCAAGATCCCCCGGGGTCTAGTCCGGATAATACAAGAGCATCTACAAGAAAAAAAAAATCCGGAAGTACTAATACATGATATCTATGTCTCAGAAAAAAAGAAAAGACACGTAATAAGAAAGTCTTAAAGGCCCGGGAGACCCCCAAGCTCCCCCCAAAAAAGTCGATAAGGGGCCCGGGGTCGCTCACCCGGGGGTCAAAGGCCCCGGTCCGGTACCCCGCATTCATAAAAAGAAGCGGAATTTAAGGTCCTCAAGCAAAAACTTGGAAAGGATCCCCCGGCCGACAAAATTATAGTTAACAAAATTTCGGAAGATAAAGCAAATAAACGGAATCAAAAAGTAAAGATAATATAATCACAACCAGATATCCATTCCCCCTATGTAAATCATCTAAACCCAAATCCCAAGTCCAAAGTATACCAATCCCAAACACCACAAAAGAATCTCCGATCCTCTCCCAAAAGGTCATCACAAACCAAACATCCCAAAACCAATAAAATCATAATGCAATGCGGGCAATAAAAGGATGAAGTGATGCCGCTATAAAAAGAGGTGTACCGGATGAAATATCGACGTCTCGGGAGCACAACCCCCCGTGACTCATGAATCTAAGTGCCCCCGTCCCGGGGAAACTTTGCCCGGGGGGACGGACGGGGTTCCGGGAATTGCTTAAGGGGGTCCCCGGGACCACCCGGGGGGCCCATTGGGGTCCTTGTACTAACAACAATTTCGGGATAACATCGGGAAACGGCCAGCAACAATGATGCCGGGCTAGCCCCTTGAATATCGACCATTTCCCCAACCCCAAATAAACGGGGTTCCTCAAAAAAACAATTTTATATAATCAACGATTTCGGGAAATTTAACCTTGGGCATCGGCCTTCTCACAAGACTAAGTAAAATACCCTCAATTATCGTTTCCCTATAATCAACGATTCCCGGGAAGGATCTTCGGGCATCGGCCTTTTTACAATTTCCCTTTGGGGAAAAAGTTTATCAAACACCGGTTTGTCAATCAACGATACCGGGTCATCCCGGTATTTGCCAAAGCTTGAATAAGGGGGAAACGGTAATGTATGTAAATCGATCAAGTTCAATATCACAAGTATCCCAAAGAGGAGCCAAAACCCTATCACATCCAATACTAACGGGGGGTATCCAAAATATTGTTCGCTCCAAAAGCACCGCAAGGTACGTGGTCGTACAAGTAATAAAGTGATTATGTAAAATTTGGGTGTGAACCCACGAGACTTATGATCAATATTTCACGAGAATAAACTATTGCTTACTATCTAT
>NC_081349.1:2069080-2080167 GCF_029784015.1 Lycium ferocissimum | reverse complement strand
ATAAAATCGCAACGTATGATTCATGCCATAGAAAGAAAAAGGGACGAGTCTTAACATACCTGCGCCGCGCCTTACTAGCTACGCCTATCCATCCAAATTCGTTGCCGCTAGTCTACATTCAAGACGATTGACACAATCATTAGATTCATTACCGCGTACTTGTCTTAACCTTTCAAATACATTTACTTATGATCTCGCCGGAATTTCGGGCAAAGATCTCTATAAATATACCCCCCGAGATCTCTAACTCGCCAAATTTTTAATCAACGACATCCCGGGAATTCAACCCGGCCAAACCAACAACAATACCACAATTATTCTAGCAATACTTCAATATCCAATTCAATTCAATTCAATTCACATAATCTTCCAACAACTTAATCAACACACTACTTCATCTGAAACATTCTATCTCAACAACAACCATACGTCTCATTGTCATTCATGTACGCTAGCTTTAACCACAACCTTCATTCTACATTACATGATCCATAACGACAACAACTAAAATGTCAAATTACATCAATTTACCTTAACTTACCAAATCGCCTACTATTCGGTTACAACAACTTCTTACACATTTTCATGCATTTCCCTCCATCTCTATACATTCCAACAACATAAGATTTCATAAAAATTATTCATTTCTTTCCATGCAATGCAACACACACCCACACGGCCCACTCATGCAACACACGGCCACAACACTACATGCACACTTCCACAAATTTTCATTCATTTCTAGACATAATGACAACAACCAACATGCTACATACACTTAATCCATTCTTTCTACACACTATAACACATGCACGGCCAATCACTATGCATGCACGGCCACACTTCAACAAGCAAGATTCCATGTTTTTCATTCGTTTCTCCATACCACAACATATACCAAGCATCCACAACACATAAGAGAAGATTGGTTCTTACCTTTTTCTCTTCGACTTTCCACTTGGCCTAGGATCATGAACTTGTACAAATGAATGATTTTCTTGTTCCAAAGACTCTTCCACGTTGTAGAGGACCTTCCAATTACTTGGAATACAAGAAGAAAATGATTTTTGAACCATAATTTTCCATGTTCCAAGTTCGGCCACCATGGCCGAACTCCTCTCCCTTCTCTTTTTTTTTTGTTTTGTTTCTCCTTCTTCCTTTAATTGATGACTTCATTCTCTTCTCTCCTATATATATATATACCAAGTCATGTGAGGGGGCACATGCCCCTCTCTCTAGAATTTTCTTTTAATTTCTAGCAAAGATGACTTATTTGTCATCTTTTTTTTTTTTTTTTTTTTTTTCCTCACATGGTCAATATGACCTCCTTGGAGCATTCAAGAAACTTATGCGAAATTCCCGTTTTGCCCCTCGACTTTTCTCAATATTACCATTTTGCCCCTAGCCTTCCGCATTATTTCCACGGCCCATTTTACAAATTTCTCTCTTTGGCCTTAACCTCTCTCAATACTTTCACACTATTAATGTTCATAAATAATATTTACTGCCGACTCGTACATAAAAAAACATTTGAGAATGGTCTTGCTCAGCGCCTCCCCCGGAGCGGGATACTCCCCCCCGCCTACTCCGTACCTGCCGCAACCCGGCGGGAAAACCGGGTGCTCGCCCAGCGTGCTGAGGACGAACTCGCTACTGAACCTGTAGGCTGAGTCCCACCCCCTCACTCTCGCCGACGAGCAATCTCTCATCATATGACCAACTCGCCCACAAGTATAACAAGCATCCGAACCTGCACGACACATTGTCGGGTCTGCACCGCCGCACTTTGTCCGCACCGTGGTACCGGAGGTCTCTGCTGACTGTAGTCCCCTCTAAACTGAGAATCAGAGGCCTTCGAACTCTGGCCCTGTCCTACTTGGAAAGAGCGATCAACCCTCCTATCTGGAAAACCTGGGAGGCGCACCGGTCGCCGACCGGCACAGTGCCTAGAATACGTTTGTCTTGGTCCCCCTATACTTAATACTCGCCCCCATAGATCTGGCCCTCTTTTATCTTCGGTCATTATCGCGATCACTTCTTTGGGGCGGTTGTCGTTCTCAAGATTCCGGGCATGGGCACCGTATTCGGAAATGTCCATCCGTCTTTAGAGGCCGTCAAACATTCCTATATATATATGGCCCTAGTCCCCTCACAAATTGATAAACCACCGTCTCCCCTATGTCGGCCACTATAGGTAAGCATACCTGGCCAAAGAATTGAACCTCATACTATACTCTCGGGCGCTCATACCTTTGCTTCGCGGGTTCGTAACCGTCCCTCTAGCACGTTAACTCGGGTGTGATGATAGTGACGAAAAAAGGCATCCCTCAAACTCTTGCCACACGGGTGGAGATGCATTCTCGCCTCTTGTTGCTATCCATTCTTGTACCACAACATCGCCACATCGCGAGTCTATAAGAAGCCAACTCCACGGACTCGGTCTCGGAAGCATGAATAATCCGTAAAGTCACGGGACACTTCATCAATAAAATTTTCATGTCTTTCCCGCTTTTGACCCAAAGAATTCCGGGGGATTTAGGGCCATGAAATCACGGGCTCTCGTACTAGATGAACGATCACTCGGCCTCGCATTTTTCCTTTGTGCCTGGGTGGCAACCAATTGTGTCAATAGGTTAATAGCCTCGGCTACTTATTGACCGAAGCTGCCGGGGAGGAGGAACCGGAATAGAAGCCCTTCCCCGTAATAGGAGGGGAGTAGTGGAGGCACTAGGTGAAGCCTCATGATGGGACTCTCCTTCCTCAACATTCATAGGAGGCCTCCCGCGTCCGGGGTACCATCTCATGCCGCCCACTAGTGGTGCTGCCTATGCCATTTGGCCATGGTGTAAACGTATAGCCGTCCGCCTTGGCGGTAGGACTTGCCCACTAACTAGGCACGGTAATATGCTCTGTCATGCTCTTAATATATCATATCAAACTCTTATACTTATCATGTTATGCTTTTGTCATGCAATGCTCATAATAATGTACTTATCATATATATACATGCAAGAGACTCACAACTAACTGTGTTCTATCGGGGTGACGGAAGGTCGTGAACCCCCGATCTTACTATGGGCAATTACAAGCAATCTGCCTCACCTCGAAGGAATCAACATATGAGGTGAGTGTAGGCAATAAGTAGCATCATCACATCATATCTCTTATCTTATATAGACATTACGGATCTAGGCTTTTAGCTTCTCGAAATACATGAACTCATGAAGAGTAAAAGCTTCTACTATGGGATTCATGCCTTTTGGAAAGAAGGGACTAGCCTCACATACCTTTGTCATTTAACTAACTACCCTCGCTTGTTCTCCTTTGATATCACGTCGCTACCTTCATGAAAGAATCCGAATTAACATTAGTTAACCAACTACAATAACGCGTCGTTAATTCTAGGAAAATTGGGCAGCATTTCCTTTATTTCTACTACTTTTCCCATGTTCTATATCAACTCCCAACATTCACAATACCACTCACAATATCACAATCAACAATCACCATTTATGTACATTTAGCAAAATCCACCATTTTCTTCCAATTAACTCACATTTATAGTTTGTAGCCCACCATCATAATTTGGCATACTTCATACCTATCTCATAGTCTACATGTCATTTATAACATATTTATAATCACAACGTTGCAACATTCATGATTCAATTCTACTATCCTTCAATTATGACACTATTCACTCTTGAATGACCCATTTGCTATGCTTTTCTATAATTCGGGTATCTTAACCTTCCAATACCTTAAACAACTTGAAAAGATCATGAAACTTACCTTGGATGGTGGTAGAACAAGTTTTGAGTGGAGTTTCCCTTCTAGCACCAAAACCCTATTTTCCCTCTTTTGATTTTCCTTGAGGAAGATAAACTTTACTTGGGTTTCATACACTCGGGTTCATGAATTTGATGTTGTTGATCCTTGATTTCCTTGATTTTCTTGTGCTTGAAGTGTTTGGAGAATGTTCTAGAGGGTTCTTGGTTGGAGAGTGAAAGATGAGTGAAAAAAATGAAATGAGAAAAATGATCCCATAAGTGTATTAAAAACTGGTCGGGCAACAACATACGGACCAACATACGGTCCGTATATTTATACGGACCGTATGTCCTGGCTTACATTCGGTCCGGTGGCTGGTCCCTTCTTTGACGAATTATCGGCTGGTATACCTTATACGGCCCGTAGATTTGGTATAATGCCAAGATTCCATTTTCGTTCTTGTCGTCTCTCGTTTGATCTCCGATCCTTATGGAGCATTCTTGGAACTTGTTTAACACTTCAATATCAATAAGGGGCATTATTAATCTTCTCTAAGACATCATTATGCCATCGTGGACTCGTCATTCAAAATTCTTATCCGATACACAACGTATGATCCGCCTTCCTTATCAACTTTCTATCCGCGTCGTATGCCTTTAAAACGCATTAAGGGTCATCTAATACTCTCTCTACTCGTGAAAACATTGTATATGACATGTCTTCATTATCATATTCACTATACATGTACGGGGGATTTTTCCAAGGTGTAACACTAACAAAATGATATACCAAAAATAAGAGCAGACAAAGTAAAAGACATCAACTATACATGACTGTCTACGAGCCTCTAAGAAGAGTATGAAACATCATCATAAGGACGGGACAGGGCCCCGCCATGCACATATGTATATACAAAAAAGAATAGTACCAATGCCTGCAGCTCCGAGATCAAACGGAGCTCCTCATCGATCCCGAACAAGCAAATCTATGGGTCAAGTCTATCTCCGGCCACCTGCGGGCATGACGCGGCGTCACAAATAAAAAGGACGTCGGTACGGATAATGTATCGTATGAAAAACATAATCAATAACATAATAAAAGCATGAATGATAACATAAGAAAGAGTCATGGGGTGGTAGAGCCATTTTTATACCTCTAGGACGTTCATCGTATTAAACACCCTTTTTCTAATAGGAACCTTCCATTACATACACTTATACACATAGTAGTATCATACCCGACCATAGAGGTTCGGTGTCTTACGTACCCAACCATAACAAGGTTCGGTGTTATACATACCTGGCCCTACCAAGGCTCAGTGTTATCCATACAATTTGCGGTGGTGTGTATACAATAGATATCACGCCGGCCATATAAGCTCGGTGTTCTTAATAGTCATACTTAGATACATATACATGCATATGCATAGAAGTACATGAGTATCATCAACATCGTCATTGTCATTTTCATTATACCTTTCCTTAGAAGATAAACTATCATAGGATAGGATCAATAGTGTCATAGGAATATCAAGAACTGTGAGCTTTAATGATTCTAGGAAATGAAGTCATCATGGAAGACGTTATGGAATTCAAGTGAAGGTATACGACAAATGGGAACATGCCTTAAGAATAAGGGTGAGCCTTACATACCTCTTTGTCTACTCAACTACCTAACGTTCACCGCCAAGGCTTGAGAAATCTACATTTACAAGGATTCATACCAAGGTTAAGTTCTAAGGACACTCTTAAATTCAAACTAGAATAACTCATGAGCTAACAAAAATTGGGCAGCATTTCCTTTATTTCATCAACTTCCACCATATCACAAAACACCCTCCAAACAACCATAATAACATCCACAATATCATACTCAGCTTGATCATATTCAATTAAGTCTCAAGGTTCATTCTTATCTTCAACTTACATCCAACTTCACATCCACCCTTTGCACAATTTTATACAACACTTCCTTGTCATCATTAATACCCTTCATAGCAAGATAATATCCATAGCACACCAACAATCATGACTCAAGTTAGTTTACTACACACAAACATCAAGAAATCTACATTTAGACCTCATCTTCTACTTTCTACTTTCACCCAAGTTATTCAACAACTAAGCATTCTTAATAAAATGAAATAAGCATGAAGACTAACCTGTTACCTCATAAAAATGAGATTTGGCGTAAGTTAACAACTTATATGAAAACCCTAGCTTCAATACCCAAGAAATTCTTGGAGTCTACTAACTCCTAGTAAGTCTTCAATGCGTACGGATATTTTGATTCTTGCCTCTTGATCTTTAATTTCTCTTGGATTTGTGTTGATATGGTATGTGGAATATTCTAGAGCTCTCAAGAGTTGTGGGGAAGATCGTAAATGAAAAATAGGAACTTGGGTAATCAATTTATAACAAGAAAATAAAGTTGCCCGTCGTGATTATACGGACCCTTATACGGTCTATTTCAGTGACCGTATAATACCACCAGTGATGACCCTTCACTGTAACTGTTATACAGACTCTTATACGGACCGTGTAAAGTTATACGGACCGCATAAGTGGTCGTATAGCTCACCTTTTCCAAAATTGTTTTCATCGATTCGGTTGATCTCAAATCCTTATGGAACCTTATTAAGACTTATATAACACATCATTACCTATACAAGAGGCCCCATAGCCCCTTCTCAAGACATTACTAAATAAATATTAGCTCAATTACGGCAAAAACCTTTCCAAACATGACTTATACCTCACTTCCTCTAACGAACTTAGTTTCATATATTCATACGACTTCAAAATCCTACGGTACACACTTTAAGCTATCTAATACTTTCCTTAACCTCGTAAGGACTTCTGTCACACCCTTAATCCGATAGGGTGTGATGGGCACCCGACCCTTACCTAGGTAAGAGCGAACCGCCGACTCGTAATACTCGTAGCCATCGGGCCTTAACCAAAACATGAGTACATAATGAAGGTTTTTCGGAAAACAAACAAGCTTTACACTTTTGCGAATCAAATAAAATTTCTAATATATAAAACTTATAATACAATGCGTATTAATACATCGGCTTACATAGCCGCTTACAAACCGACATATCACACACGACACGTCCGCAAAGTCTCTACCATAACTTCGGTATACCGTACCAAAAACATTACGCTCGGCAACACTCTGGAGAAATGGAGCTCGCCAATCCGTTGGAACATCTTCTGTGATATCACTTACTCGGTTGTCGGTACCGCGACATGACAACTTGACGGCCCGAAGAAAGGGGTCGACGGGAATATGCGAGCATGTAAAGCATAGCATACGTAAACGAGGTCATAACCAAGTAGGAATGAGAAAATGAGCATAAAAATCCAATACCAAAGCTTGCTTGCACGTGAAGTACAAATCATACATAAGCGGTACGGACAAGACAAATGTGATAATCCGAATGCCAAAATGCTTAGCTTTCTTTTGGAAAATGTTTGCCTCTCATATATATAGAAAATAGAACAAATCATATGAGCTGACATTAACCGACTGATCATAATCGGACCGTCAAAATCACATATCATATGCACACATATCGTGTCCGGCCCCTCTAGTATGAGGACTCGGCAAATAAGATCATATCATCATATTATCACATATCACATACCACATATACACATACGCGGTCAAGTACCCCGGCGGCGGCCAACGTCACATACACGCATACCGCGGTCAAGTACCCGAGCGACGATATCCACACCCAGCGGTCAAATACCCGGCGGTCAATATCCTCATGCCGACATCACATCTGGCCAAGAATCCGGCGGTCGATATCACGTACTCGACATCGCGGCCAGAATCAGCGGTCAATATCACATGCAGGCATACCGCGGTCAAGAATCCGGCGAGCGACATCACATAGTGCGCACGATCACACAACCGGCCCGGACTCGGCGAAAGACATGCAACAAAATGCACAAGCGATCGTGGAAAAACATATGCAATGCAAAACATTTACACACACCAATAGGATAATCAAAACAAAGCTGTTATTTCAAAATCGAATCAATAGTCAAATCGGGTTTTCTTCCGAATATCACTCGGGAACATATCAAACCGAACTTCGAGAAACCAAGGTTACGTATCAGAATCATATGCGCATAGAAATCACTCATTTCGGATTCAGGCGATAAATAAGTAATCATACTCGGGGGTCGGAAAAGATAGTCATATTAATTCTTTCAAAAATAGGTCGTTAGAACCAAACATAGAAAGTCGCGGGACCCACGGACGAGCGTCAACCCAATCCGGGCCCGCCTATGAAAATTAAAGTCATTACTCATCATGAAATCATTTGCGAAGATATCAAAGCGATCGAGCCTTTCTTGAAAGTTACGGGCGTTAAAGTAGTTCGGAATCGTTTAGGAACAAAATTCTTTTAAAAACAAAACTTTTTATGCAACTTTTGCAAACCAATCATACAAGGACATATAAACCATATAAGGATGCCATCATCAAGAAGCAAATAAGTATCGTAAACATGCTGGACTTTAAGAATAGAATTACCAGCTCATAAACATATCATTCTTAGCCATATCTAAGACATGCCAAAAGAAGGAAAGGTAAGCTTTACATACCTTGATTGCTCCATAGGCTAATCCAAACTCCTAGTCTCGGCTTCTCAAATCTCATACGCATTTCGGCATTCAACCATTAGTTATAAGCATCGAAAGAATCAGATGCCCATTTATAGCTGAGTACTTGTACGTGCGGACGTTGGGAGAAGTTAAGGACAAGACTATGTTCTAAAATTATTTTAATGCATTAGTAGGTTATGAGCATTATTTACGGACGTTGGTAGTATGGAATATTGAGAAAGGTTAAGGGTAAAAAGGAAATTCGTAAAAAGGGTTCATGGAAAATATTGCGGAGGACTAAGGGTAAAATGGGAATTTTGCAAAGTTCAAGAAAGTTCATGAAGGGGGCCATGTTGGCCGTGCACTACATACTTATTTTTAATTAAAGAGGGGCTAATTGTAAAGTATAAAAGTTATGGACCAAAGCTTGTTAAGAAGACATTAGTCTTCGCTTTAATTTTAAGAAAATTCAGAATTCTCTAGAGAGGATTATGTGGCCATGTTCTTATCTTGAGGGGCCAAATTATAAATAAGGAAAATTGGTGGAAGACAAGTATATACATAGGGAAAGTCATCTTTTTAATTTAAGAAAACTAGAAAAAAAAAAAAAAAAAGATGAAGAGAGTGGAGTAAGGGAGGTTCGGCCATGGCTCTCCAAGGTGAGCCATGAAATTGACTAAGGAAATTATTTTCTCCTAGTTTTCCTACTAAGTGGAAGGTCCTCTACAACGTGGTATAATTGTTTCGGGAGATAGGCCATCCGTTTCGTCGTTTCCGCATTCTAGCCAAGTGAAGAAGTTGAAGAGGAAAGGTAAGATTTAATCCCCTTTTTTTTATGTTGTGAAGGGTTTACTTGTGTTGTGGTGTGTGGAAGTAAATGAAATTCATGAAAAATGTATGTATGGTGTGTTTGGCCGTGCATGAGTGTGTATGTAAGGTTGTGTTGGAGTAATGAATATATGATACTCAACATGTTTGTGTGTTGTGGTAATATGTAGAAAATGAATGGAATTCATAGAATGATGAATAATGAGGAATGGCCGTGTAGGGGCTGCTTGGTATCTGAGAAATGAATCAATGTTTCCTTTATTATTTTAGTACAGTCGTCGCTAAAATTATGTGATGAAAATGGAAATTATGAAATCATCCATGTTGGAGTGTAGTTGTATATACATGGTGTTGGCAGATGGAGTAGGTGTTGTGTAGAAATGATAAATTAATTTATTTTAGTAGTTGGATTGTTATGTTGTTGTTATATTGTATAGAGACGGATGAAAATGCATAGAAGATGTAAGGAGTGATTATGGTCGAAATAGGTGTTTTGGTAAGTTAGTGTAAATTGATGTAATTTGACATTCTAGTTGTTGTCGATACGGATCATGTAATGTGTAATGAAGGTTGTTGTTGAAGTTAATGCGTACGAATGATCATGATGTCACACCCACGACCTTACTAGGTGTGATGGGCACCCGACTCTCCTGGGAGTCGGCGAACCTTAAACGTTCGCGTTACAAAAAACTGTCATTTCAAAAATTTTAAGAAACTTGAAACTTTCAAAATAGAGATCAGTCTTGTCTGATTAGGAAACTTTTCGATCAATCCATGAGAACTTTTACCATCTGGCAATATGCGAAAATACACGCTCTTTTAACATCTATAACCGATTCGCGTTCCCTCGACACCCAATCCACGGGACACGCATACTTGCCAAAGTCTCTAGGATATACAATTACCATGACATGAGTACTTGACTCGGCAACACTCCGAACTGAAATGGAGCTCGCCAATCCGCGGGAACGACTTAGCAAAGTCTTCTCTTCATCAGGAGGTTTTTGCGTGGCATGAAACGCAACCCCCGAAGAAGGAGGGTCAGTACGAAGTATGTCTTGCGAGTATGTAAAGCGATAACAAATAATAACCATAGCTTAATTTAGAAAGAAGAAACCCTTTATCAAGCTCCATTACTGCGGCCCTCGGCGGGAAACATAAATGTACACATGGGGTCTTAGGATAATCCTTAAGTAAATAATGCGAGAGAACACACGTTCTTTAAGCATACACAATATAAAATACGAGTACACAAATTCTAGAGTGCATCATCTAAATATAGTATCACAATAGTCCTTGGACAGCCGCTTCGTAGGAATGATGGCCCCTTCGGGCATGCCGCTTCCGACATAATAATAATGAAGGCCCCTTCGGGCATTGCCGCTTCCGGCATAATAATAATGATGGCCCCTTCGGGCATTGCCGCTTCCGGCATAATAATAATGATGGCCCCTTCGGGCATTGCCGCTTCCGGCATAATAATAATGATGATAATGTAAACGTAAGTAGTAAGTGAAATGAAATAGTAAAATCTCGCACCTTTCGGAGTGGTTTGAAAAAAATAGCTCACTCGGACATATTTGAGGCCATAGTGCTCCCGGACGTGGTGAGGCCATGCACACTCGGTGATCAGTGGGAGCCACGGCTCGCTCGGGGCACGGACCGAGGCCATAGCACCCTCGGCATAGGCCCAAGCCGCGCACCCCTTTGGAGTGGTTTTAGAAAAGTTTAAATAATAAAATCTCACACCCCCCCGGAGTGGTTTTGAAAAGTCAACTTTATGTTTTCTTTAATACAAAACAAACTTCCTTAAAATCATTTGTAAACCCCAAGCACGTTTTAAAACGATTAGCATAAAAAGGGTTA
>NC_081349.1:1961463-2068980 GCF_029784015.1 Lycium ferocissimum | reverse complement strand
ACGTATTTTTAAAGGAAGATTCGATGTTCGTTTTTTTTTCTTACTATATGTTTTAAACCCCTTTAGTTAGTCCGAGACCTCTTTTACTCGATACCCTTTCCCCGCCCCCGGGGTGTTTTTCCCCCCGGGGTCAAACGCTTTTCGGGTGGCGCGCGGACCCTTTCCTTTTGGGCCCCTTGTCGGGCCCACTTTTTTGGTACGGTTTTTCTTGTATGTATATTTTTGTTTTTCGGGAAAGGGGGGGCCGGCCCCGTCAAGATTCGTATTACCGGGTTTAAAACATGTTGTGGGGTGTCGACCCAGTTGCTTTTGGTGAATTCCGGTTATTTTATGATATGTATATATTGTATGTTTTTGTCCTTTCGGTATGAAAAGTTCATATGTTTGTATGAGGTTATGATTAGTGAGGTACAGTCCCTGTTGGGAAAAACCGTTTCGGGGTTGGGTCGTGACACTCTCTTTTTTTGGAAATTTAAAACAGAAAAAACAAAACCACTATGTTCCTTTTTTACCCTCCCCCCAAATAAGGTCTAACCACGGTACATCTTTGTCACACTCAGATAAATAGAGTATCTGGAACTGTGAGCCTCTTCCAAGATCAACTTAATCAACCCACCAACCTTAGGAATGCAAATGCGCCCCTTAATCCTCAGAACACACTCATCATCAAGAATAGCCTCCTTGGCTTCTCAACTTAGTATCTTATCCCGAACCTTGCACAACTTCACATCCTCAAACTGCTGGGCCTTAATCTGCTCCAAAAGAGGTTACCTCACCTCAACACAAGATAAAACCTTGCCAAGTTCTGAAATATCAAGCCCTACCATACTATTTGCCAAACACCGAACCTCCATGGCTAAAGGATGCTCCTCAATAATCAAACGCGCTAAGCTATCCATTCACACTGCCTTTCGGCTCAAGGCATCAGCTACCATATTAGCCTTGCCCGGATGATAAAGAATGGTAATGTCGTAGTCCTTCAGCAACTCCATCCAACTACGCTACCTCAAATTTAGACCTCGCTGATTGAACACATGGTGAAGACTATAATGATCCGTGAATACCTCACAATGGACTCCATACAGGTACTGCCTCTAGATCTTCAAAGCAAATACAACCGCCGCCAACTCTGAGTCATGAGTGGGGTAGTTCTTCTCGTGGAACTTCAACTGCCTCAAAGCATACGCGATCACCTTACCCTCTTACATTCACACACAACCCTAACCAATCCGAGAAGTATCACAATAAACAGTAAAGTATTTACCCTCTACAGATAAAGTCAAAATCGGAGCTGAAGTCAATAAAGCCTTGAGTTTTTGAAAGCTCTCCTCACACTCATCGGACTACCAAAAAAGCATATTCTTCTGAGTCAAATGGGACAAATGGGAAGCAATAGATGATAACCCCTTCATGAACCGATGATAGTAACTCGGTAAGAATCAAAAACCTTCGAATTTCAGTCACCGAAGTAGGCCTAGCCTAATCTCTAATTGTCTCAATCTTCTTGGGATCCACCATAATCCATCCTTAGACATAACATACCCTAAAAATGCTACGGAACAGAGCTAGAACTCACGCTTAAAAAATTTGGCATACAACTTCTTCTCTTTCAATAACCCAAGTACTACCCTCAAATGCTTCTCATGTTCTCACTTACTGCGAGAGTACACCAAAATGTCATCAATCTGCGAGAGTACACCAAAATGTCATCAATAAAAATAATGACAAATGAATCTAAGTAAGGCTTGAAGATCCCATTCATCAAATCCATGAAAGCTGCGGGGCATTGGTAAGCCCAAAAGACATCACCATGAACGCATAGTGACCATAGTAGGTCCTGAAGGCTATCATTGGAATATCCTCATCTCTAGTCTTCAACTGGTGATAGCCCGATCTCAAATCAATTTTAGAGAAGACCACGATCCTGAAGCTGATCAAACAAGTCATCAATGCAGGGTATCAGATACTTGTTCCGAATAGTAACCTTGTTCCACTGCCGATAATTGATACACATATGCACAGAACCACCATTCTTCTTCACAAATAAAACGGGAGCACCGCAAGGGGAAACGGTAGGTCTAATGAATCCCTTACTCAACAAGTCCTGTAACTGCTCCTTCAACTCCCTCAACTCTGTCGGATCCATATGGTAAGGTGGGATAGAACTAGGCCGAGTGCCTCGCTCCAAATCTGTGCAGAAATCAATATTACGATCAGGTGGCATACTGGGTAAGTCTATGGAAAAGACCTCCGCAAACTAACTAACTACTAGTACTGACTCTAAGGAAGGAGTATCCGTACTAGTATCCCTGATATGCACCAAGTAAGCCAGACACCTTTATTTACCAACTTCTTCACCTAAAGGAACGATATAATCTTCTTGATAGCAAGGCTAGGAGTACCCTTCCACTCTAATCTTGGAATGTCGAGCATAGCCAACGTGATTGTCTTGGCATGACCGTGCAGAATTGTGTGATAAGGAGACAACCAACTCATGCCCAAGATAACATAAAAATCTACCATATCAAGGATCACCAAGTCTACCAACGTACTATAACCCATAAAAGTAACTGTACAAGATTGATAGACACGATCTACCACCACAGAATCTCCGATCGGAGTAGACATATGAATAAGCACGTCAAGTAGATCACATATCATATCTAAAGCCATAGAGAAATATATGGACACATAAGAGAAAGTAGAGCCCGGATCAAATAATACTGAAGCTGCCCGGTGACAGACTGAAATAGTACATGTGATAACTGCATCAGAAGCCTCTACCTCTGGCCTACCAGGGAAAGGATAACAATGAACTCATCCGCCTTTCAGACTGTGTGCCTCTAAGGCCACTCTAACTCGACTGAGCTGCATCACTCGCTGCCTGAGAACTGTCTCTACTGGACTGATAACCACCTCTCCCATACTGATAACTACCTCTACCAGGCTGTGTACCACCCCTACCTCAAGATTCACTTCTGCTAACCGAAGCTGCTAAAGTCCTGGAGTCTGAAATCGGGAACCTACTGAATCCCACTCTGTCTGGGTCTAGAACACTATCTCGTGAAATGCCTTGGGTCACCATACTCATAGCAATCCCTGAACAACCTGGGCTGCGAAACGGATATAAAAGAATCTAAATACCCTTCACGATCTGCAGGTTGAAGATGAGAACCTCGTGAAATCTATCCATGAATGAATCCACCATGACTAGAAGGACCACCAGCTGAAACCTGTAATGCTGATTAAATGAGGCAACCAGAATTATACTAATGGCTTTTGCCTACGTGGCCCTCACCCTTAGAAATCGAACCACTGAAATTGCCGAACCGGCGGATCCTCGTATCATCACTCCTACCATAAACCTGAATCCTCGCATACTCAACCTCAGTAACATGATCAACCACAGACTAGATGGAATATCCAGAAGCTACTAGCTATAAGGCGGCTAGCTTTAATAGAAGCACCAACCCCTTGAGGAACCTCCTCGCTCTCTCTACCTCGGTGGGGAGTAAATGAACAGTATAACGAGCCAAGGAGTGAAGTTCAGACTCATACTCTGCAACTGACATCCCTCTCTGCTCCAAATCATTGAACTCATCTCTCCTCCTGTCCCACAGAGTCCGGGGAACGTACTTCTCCAGGAAGACCTGATCGAACTGGGTCCAAGTCAAAGGAGGTGACTTTTCTAGTCGGCACTAAATATAGGACATCTACCACATCTTTGCGTCCCCACGCAACTGGAAGGAAACATAATCAACCCCATGCGACTCCCCCACACCTAACTTGTGAAGCCTCTCATGACTATTAATGATGAACTCGTAAGCATCCTTTCCAGGGGTACCATAAAACTCCTGAGGCTTTATATTGGTGAACCGTGCAAACAGATCCTACTCCTCATGAGTCATTACCGGGCTAATATCAGGCATAGGAGAAAACGTAGGTGAAAGAATCTCATCAATATGGGATGCCATAGCAGCGGTAGGCTGTGCCCCGTTGGTCAGATACTACTCGGGAGTTTGGCCTCCTTCTCTAGTCTGAGATCCATTCGGTGCACCTGGAAGGCCACCCATCTGGGTTAACCCCTCAAGAAGGCTCAAGATGCAAACCATGGCATCCTACAAGGTGGGATATGAATAACTTCGAGTCGAGCTGTGGCCGGTCCTGGGCTCCTCTCTTATCCATTGGCTCGTGCTTATGCTTTAACTACCTCAGTGATAATGATCGCTCTGGTGTCCGCCGCCACGGTGCTGCTACCCCCGGTCGTCTGCCCCATGACCTCTGCCTCCTACCGTGGCCACTACTCTCGGCCCATGGCTGCCCCTTTGGCCGGCACTAGCGCCGCGTCTCTCATGACCGTCACACGCCTCCTCACCATCTGTGAGAGAATAGGAATAGAAGTCAGATACAAATTTAAATTGTCTAGATACAAATTCTAATAAAGTAGCACGAAAGGAGTGAAAGAATTGAAAGTTTTCATAATGTCCTATAACCTCTCGTAGATAAGTATGAAGCTCATCATACCGATCTGCAAGACTCTACTAGACATTGCTCTTATACTTCTAAGATCGGTTAACCTATGGCTCTGATACCAACTTGTCACGACCCAACTCGTGGTTTGTGCGGGCACCCACGTTATCCCCCCTGGTGGGTGAACCCTTCCATTAAAGCTAAATTATTTCGCTTAGAATTCAACATGCGGAAGTAAATAGAAATAAATAACAGTTTGAACTCATATATTAATAGTGCAAAAAAACCAAATACACATAACCCCAAGAATGGTCTGAAATTGTACAAGAGCCACTAATAGAGGAAGTACTGTCTCATAAACTAGATAATACTGTCTCAAAATAAGAAAGAAGACATGTAAGCAAGGGGAGGCTCCAGGTTGCACATCAGGCAAGTAGCTCACCCAGGAAGTCTCCGGTCAAGGGCCTCAGATCACACACGAGGTCCTAATGTCAAACCAGCAACAAACTCTGCACTCAAGAAAAGTGCAACAAGTGTAGTATGAGTACAAACACACATACTCATAGGTATCATAGTCCGACAACGACTAGTTCACATATATAATCACATATATAAATAGAAAGAAATAGACAAGTAGAGTAGCGAAGCAGTCAAGAAAGAGTCATAAAACATGCCAAGTATAGGATCAGATGATAAGTATAAGCTGCCTAGTCAACAGTTAAGAAAATATGAATGTATGTGAATGTAATGCCTTGCAATGCAACTGCAGTGTGCTGCCACACAGGCCCTTCTCTATGCAAGGAGCTTTGACACAAGCTCTTCTCTACCGTACACACATGCTAAGTGCAATGCCTCAATAGCCATGACACATGTGGGACCAGTGAAGTCCATGTACACACTCTCTCATGCTCTGGTGTATGACCTCGGATCACGAGCACTCATCCCGCTCCTATAAAGACCTCAGATCACGGCTCTCATCTCTTTTTGATGCCTTCCGGCAAAAACCTTAGAGGTTACACTCTCTCTGTTACACCTCGAAAAATTTTCCGTTAACGTATAGTGAATAGACTAACGAAGGGAATGATGTATATGATGTTTTGATAAGTGAGAAATAACATTTGATGATTCTAAATGAGATTTCAAAGACATTTAAGGTAGAAGACGAAAGTTGTTAAGGAAAGTAAGGTATATGTTGTGTGTCAGGCAAGATTTACGAGTATCAAGTTAATGATGGCTTAATGATGCTTTGGAGAAGAGTGATAACATCCCTTAGATTGGTATTAAGGTGTTAAAATGTCACGACCCAACCCCGTGGGCCGCGACTAGCGCCCGAACTGGGCACCCGTACGTGCTAACACACAGTATCGCATATGTTAACAGGAAATTCAATAAGGTAATAACTCAAATATTTTAGAAAAATCCGAAGAGTTTCCTCTGTTTTTCCTACCAACCAAAATTTACCTGCACTCAGAAAATACCAGCAAAGGCCACTCACGGCCATCATATTATATAAACACATACATAGGCGAGCCGGCAAGGCTGCCGCGGTAGATAACCGCCCAGACGTATATCTCACACACGTACTGTACAGACGGAACCATAACCCACACTTTACGTCTACAGGCCTCTATAAACAGAACAGAACATACGAACATATGACGGGACAGGGCCCCGCCGTACCCTGATCAAATATACATGAACGTGTCAAAAGACTGTACCAAAATGCGGGCTCGGACAGAGGAGCTCTTCGAAGTAGCGAGCAGGGGACCCTAAGGCGGCGGCTCACCCCGATCGTATATCGCACTCGCGCGCGGCATGAACGCGGCCCCCGAAGAAAGGGTGGGCCGCATTTAAATATGTGCCGAGTATGTAAAGTAAAGAATCACAATAACTGTATTATACGGGAATAAAGAGGACGGAAAAGTAGTACAATAATCGGACCTCATAAAACTTACCTTGAACATAAAACGTACTTTCCCAAATCATAATAGACTGAATATCATAATTAAAGAAATCATCGTGAACAAGTGCAAACATAACATGCCCTGGCCCTATAATGAGGGACGCGGTAAGTAAAATCATCATGTACATGCATGTAACGTGCCCCGGCCCTCTAGGGAGGGACGCGGTGAAAGGAATCATCATATGCCGTCCCGCCGCCTCCCCGTCAAACATCATCATCATACATAAGTACATATACATATATAACATGCCCGGCCCTCTAGTGAGGGGCGCGGTGGGTGTGAGAGGAACTGCACGAATACATGCCCTGGCCCGGGACGCAGTGAAAGATGTCATAATAGTCCGCACGAGCAGAGTAGTGAGATAACCATATGCATGTAAACCAATCAGTAAACAAATTACTTTTCAAAACTCGACGGACAATTACATTTGCCGTTCTCCGAAAATGTAGAAACAAATTCTGAGTTAATCAAAATTGTATACAAAAGTTACTAACTTCGGGAGTCGTTCTTACGAGTTAACTATATCCAAATAATATGTAATATTTAATGAGATAATCAAAACAATCGTCGTACTTGCATACTACTTAAAATAATTCAATTAAGTCGACATAACGAAAATCTCGGGAACTAGGGGCCCACCTCGGGTTAGATGAGGCGGCGTACACGATTTACGTATAATACGTCTCATGACATTACTTATGAGGGTTTTTAGGGTTATCGGATCCTATTCATGCAATTTCTAGGCACTTAGACAATTCTTGCAACTATACATAAGCATTTACTTCAATTCTATTGAATGAATAGTAGCCATTTTCAATCTCGGATTTCTTGGATTAGGAAAGTCCCGAGGCGCGAATTCAAGCCTACACGTCTAAGACATGCCAAAGAAAGGAGAAGTAAGCCTTACATACCTTACGGACGGCTCACGCTCGCTTTATCTCCAATCCCGTTTCGTCAAAAATCTGTAAATGGTCACCTTTACCGTTACTATTCATGAGAAGTAACATTTCAATCTTAGGTTCACATTTGGCTACCGAAATTTCGGCGCTTTCCTATATATTTAACATCCCCGAGAATCATCTCGGCTCAAATATCACAACAACCAAATCAACAACCCACTACAACATTGATAATCCATTCAAGATATATTCCAAACAATTCATACAATTTTCCAACCAACTTAAATAATATCCCAACTTGCCCGAAATTGTCTCCAAATCCGACAACGGCACCAAATACATTCTTTCCTTTCAAATTCATAATTCCCAACATTAATCCACACATTAACAACACAATATTCATAAATGTGAAAATTTACATAAAATCCACATAAATTCTCAAATTATGCCATAACCAACATAACTTCATTCTAAGTCATCCAACTTGCAATTTTTTTCATATAAAATCCATAATGACGACACAGAAATACTAACGACAATTTGTTCATTCAAGACCACACAAAGGGAGGCCATTCGGCCAACACACTTTGTCACACCAAAGGATGATTTCATTCTTTTCTTCACACCACAACAAATAAAACATGCTAACTAACATCAATCCATGACTTATACCACAACACGCCTACACATGGCCAAATCCACCATGCACGGCCAACACACCTACCAACATACTTCATGATTTCATTCATTTCAATACTCTACACTACCCAAATATGGTACATAACACTTAATTCATCACTTAGACACACAACACACATACACACGGCCCAAACACCATAACACACGGCACAACTTCATCATGCTCTATCTCATGAATTTCATCCATATCAACATACAACAACACATATAAACCTTCCATAACTCATAAAACAAGATTAGAATTTACCTTTCTTCACAACTCCTTAACTTAGCCAAAGTTGGCCAAGGATGAAAACGAACGATCCAACGCTCGAAACAACCACTCCACGTTAACAAGCACCCTTGAATTAGTAGGTTTGCATGAAGAAATGAATTTTTCTATGGCTAATTCTTGGACTTGATTTTTCCTATTCCTAGCCGTGAGGTTCTTCTTCTTTTTTCTCAAGTTTTCTTGAAATTTCTATAAGGTTCAAGTGAGTAGTATGACTTGGTCATCTCTTAATATTACCATATATAGCATGAATTACATGTGGCCATGGCCCACAACCAACTTGGCCGGCCACCTTTGGTCCTTGGAGTCCAATAATTCACAAGTTTTCCTTATTCACTTTTAGCCCCAAATGTTTATTCAATATCTTCCATGCCAATAATCTCATGCACACTTAGGTCTTACAACACCATCGAAGGTCAAACGTCTCGACTTCGCGTCCCGGAATAGCCTTTCCCTATTCTTATCATAATTTACTCATGTTGTCCCGTTGTTCAAAATACGGGATATAACATAAACAAGTGACAAGAAGGTTCCATAAGGATTGGAGATCAAACGAGTCAACGAGATTGATTTCGGAAGAACTGGGCATTATACGGCCCAACATACTGGTCGTATAAATTATACTGGCCGCATGTCTGGCCGTATAATCAGCCCAGAATAGCACCTCTCACTGGACCAGATATATGGCCAGACATACGGTCATTATAATTTATACGGACCTTATGTTGGTCCGTAGAATATGGTCGGGACAAATTTTAAAATGATATAAGGACCTCTCTCTCATTTTATTTCATTTCATTTCTCTTCCCCACAACTCAAGAACCCTCTAGAATCTTCTCCACTCTTCATCCACAAGAACCCAAGGGAAATTGATGATCAACTTCATCAAACCAACAAAACCAAGTGTATGAAATTCATTAAAGTTCATCCAAGTCAAGAAATCCCATTGGAAGTGAACTAGGGTTTTGGTGCAAGAAGAGTATTTCCACTCAAGGCTTATTCCTACATTATCTAAGGTGAGTTTTGTGGTATTTTCATATTGTTTAAGGTATTGAGAAGTTGAAACACTTGGATTGTAGAAGGAAATAGGAAATGGGTCATGAATGTAAGAATAGTGTCATTGTTGAGTAAGGGCTTGGATTGAGTTATAATTATTGATATGTTGTGAATGTAAGTATGTTATGAATGACATTTAGAACATGGGATGAGTATTATATATGAGAAAGCGTAATAGTGAACTATGATCATGATTATAAAGGAATTAAAGTGAAATTGTGAAATGTGGGTAATGTAGATGAATGATGATTGTTGCTTATGATATTGTGAATGTTGTTATGGACGTTTGGGAGTTGATATGGAATATGGAGGAAGTTGTATAAACAAAGGAAATGCTGCCCAATTTTCTCTAGCTTTAGTAAGCACGTTCTTATAATCGTTTAGCTAATGTCGATACGAACTCCCTTGAAGGTAAAGACGTGAGCATTGAAGGAGAACGATCAAGTGATAGAATAGCTAAAGGAAAAGGTATGTGAGGCTAGTCCTTTCTTTCTAAGGCATGAATCTTATGGCATGATTTTCCTCCTTCTCCATGAATTTCCTATATTCCGAAAAACTAAGAGTCTATGTTCATGAATAGTCATATGAGATAAGAGATACATTACGAATACGATAATGATGATGATGAGCTTAAGTCTAAAGATTCTAGAGTCTATGATATGATGTTCCTATAAGGCTAATGATGCTATCTATAATCCATTAATGTCGTTTATTATATACACTCACCTTATATGCTAATTCCTTCAAGGTGAGGCAGAATGCTTAAAAATGCTCCATAATGGAATCGGGGGTTCACGACCTTATGTCACCCCGAAAAAGTATAGTTGTCCTTGAGTTTCCATGCATGCATTATGATGAGTACATTATGATGAGTATATGATGATGATATTACACCGTGCCTATATGGCCGGGCAGACACCGCTAAGGCGGGCAGCGTATACACCATGTCTAGATGGCATGGGCAGACACCACTAGTGGGAGGCATGAGATGGTACCCCGGACGCGGGAGGCCTGGACACAGGCTAATGACTATCACACCATACCTATATAGTCGGGCAGCTTTTACATATATGCAAACATGATATGATGATGATTATGAAGTAAGCCAGCATGCATTATTTCTTTTATAATTGACAGTCAGTCACAGATTGTTCCTCATTTGATGCTTCCTTGTTTCGTTGACGTATCATTAATATTTATGCCTTACATAATAAGTACAATGTTCGTACTGACGTCCGTTTTCTTGGACGCTGTGTTCATGCCCACAGGTAGACAGGGAGGTGATCCAGACTTGTAGGAGCTATTAGGTAGTGAGAGCACTCCGTTGTTCGGAGGTCCCATTGATTTATTCTTTTGGTATATATATATATATATATATATATATATATATATATATGTGTGTGTGTGTGTGTGTGTGTGTGTGTATATATATATATGTGTGTGTGTGTGTGTGTGTGTGTGTGTGTGTTTTGGGCATGACGGGGTCTGTCCGTCCATGTCTAGCACTCCAGTAGAGGCTCGTAGATGCGTAGTTGTGGGTAGTATGGTCTCACAGTTTCTCATCGTATGTATATATATTATTTTGATAGCCATAGGGCTTATGTATATAAAGTGAATATGTTTCAAATGAAAATAGTTTTCTATGATTATGAGCATAAGAATCATGAATAAACGCAGGATAAGTAATAGAATTAGTGGTGCTCGGTGGTTAGCCCCGGGTACCCGTCATAGCCCTAGTCGGGTCGTGACACTCTCACTTATCATTATTTCAGAACCACAGTCATATTATAATAATGATGAAATGGAATGCAATGCCATGTGTGAAATAAGCTTAACAATATCACAAATCAGTAAATCAACAGATACTTGCCACACAACGCGTATCAAACAAATCCATCAGTATTACCTTTCCGATTTCCAGATGATAAGTGAGATATCAATAGATAGAGAGAAATACAATCCAATTAACATAATATCAAGTATGGCGACAAGCCCACATAACAGAAATCATACCCAGCCAATGGATTTAACACAACTACCAACCCGAAGGCCTATTATCACTACCCAAATCATAGATCAGGTGGGCACCTACCCAATACCACCTGGTAGGCGAACCCTTTCCGAAACACAACTCTATTAAACAAAAATAAGATCAATGTTAATAATATCACAGTCATTTTCCAAACAACATTTTAGAAGAAATATGTAATAAGAGTACATAATCAATACCGTATCCCAAAACCAACTCTAAACTAGTGCAAGAACTTCTAAGATTTACAACCTGGATTGGATTACAACACAAATCAAATACAACCTCTATTCTAGAATGAAATTTAACAGAAGTCTTTGGAATGGACACCGGGAAGTCTTTGGAAGCTAATGGAATCTCGAACATATCCTGTAACAACTCTACGCCCCAAATAGGGTGTAGCAGTACAACACTCATACTGGTAAGCATCATAGGCCAACAACGATTAGGAAAACATAATAAAAAATAAGGATCAACAAGTAAGAATGATAGGCCATCAACTCAGTAGCTAAGCAAGATCAGGTAAGGTCTGCAACAATAGATATATCCACGAACAAATAATTATTCCTAATCCTCATTCCATTTGTTCTATAAATACATACTCATACATGTAAAACTTATTTTAACTCATCATTTAGAAGTAGTCTTATTATATTCGGTCCACGTTGAAAGTCGCACATCTAATCCCTACCTTTTGACTTTCTTACCAAGGAAAACTCTACTACGTTACTTGACAATCTTTTAATGAGCAAACCACCACCAAGGAATAGACAATAAGAAAATCAACAAGATATAAATGCAATGCTCATGCATGAAAAATGTATGTAATGCAATGGCCAATACCACCAATCGTACACACATGCTACAGACAGATATCCTCCATGCCTCGATAGTCATGACCCATGGGGGACCGCGAAGTCCGTGTACTAGTCACTCCGTACACAGCCCAGGGATGACTTCCACAACACCAACCACACTGCACACAACCTAGAGATGGTTCCATATCACTAGCCATTCCGCACACAGCCCAGAGATGGCTACTATATCAATTCTGTCTAGAATCTCAGATGTTTCTTTCGCACTTATCACCATAAGTACTAATCATAGATCGTATTATAGAAATGAGTATGAATGCAATACATAATATCAAGATCAAGCGTAATCACATCAAATCCCAATAATGCCTCTACATAGACACCTATCACCATATCAATATCGAATCAAGTTCATTCCTCTATCAATGATAAAGTCAAGATAACTGAGACGCAACCGTAGCACAACCACAATATGGAAACTAAATAACAAGTCCAACACCACACACATGGAAGCAAGCCAATACACAACAAGCGGTGATAAGCCCACAAATCAACAACAATACCAACCTAAGTATTCCATCCCAACTTCATACCCGAAGGCGTGATATGCTTTCTCCGTCAATAACTAATTCTACATATGCTTCGCTAACTAAAGTCTAACCAAAAAGATAATTAGGGAAACAAGCACAACATATGTCATATGGCGTTAGCCCAATCATACTAACAAACTACTAGTCCACATTGTCAAATGAAGGCATCAAGTTTAACATCACAATGGCGACAAGCCACACATAACAGTACCAACCTAGAAGTATCCATCCCAACATTATGTCCGAAGACCTAAGCATGTTTTTTTCATCAATCTCTACTATTCACTTATGAAATCCTAATTAAAGTCTAACTCAAGTAAGCCGTAACCTACCTCGAGGTCGAGCAGGTGCCGCGAACGTCCACTTGAACTTCACTTTCCATTACCGAAAAAGAAAGCCGAGACGGGAGGGGTCTAGGAAAAGTAAGTAATCTGAGTAAGCAAAGTGTTAAGAATATAAGATAGGCACAATGACACGACCCAGCCCCGTAGGCCGTGACTAGTGCCCGAGCTGGACACTCGTATACACCTGTTACGATAATCGTTCACAACTAGCATAATAAAGAACTTATATATATAAAAAGGCAAGACGTCGTCTCAAACGTCACATATATATACATACCACAACAACCTGTCTCCTGAGGAGTTACAACTTTTAACAGACGACATCGTACATAAGCCGACAAGGCTATTATAATATAGGGGAACGTCCCAGCCATACACGAGCCAACAAGGCTATCATAACACACGGCTTTCAAAACATATATATATATATATATATATATATATATATATATATATATATATCTACGCAAGCTGACAAGGCTGCCACTACACACAATATCTCAAGACATATATAAATATGCAAGCCGACAAGGCTGCCACTACGAATGGGAACGTCCCAAAACATAAGTCATACGAACAGGCGAACAATAACTATATACAAACCCACACATATGTCTACAGACCTCTAAGAGTAACAACGGTATCATATGACGGGACATGGCCCCGCCGTACCCCTGGATAAACACATATATACAACAAGAGGATCTGTACCAAAAATATAGGCTCCAGAACAAGGGAGCACTCCAAGATAGCAGAATAGATATCCTAGGCTGGCGGATCACCAAAGCAAGCGTCTGTACCTGCGGGCATGAAATACGGCCCCGAAGAAAGGGGTCGATGCGAAATATGCGAGTATGTAAAGCATGAAATACAGTAAACAGGATCATAACCGAAATAAGAAGTACAGAAAAGAGTACAATAACCAGAATACCAAAATGCTTGCTTTCGAACACAAATCATGCATGTCAATATCATATGTCATATCCGGCCCATTATAGGACTCGGTGAACATGGTCGCCACCCCGTCTCTGGCGCCATAACACACAACATCCAGAACACACGCATAACTCCATATCACGAAAGATAACTCCGTATCACAAAGCATAACTCTGTATCACAGCATAACACCATAACACAGCATAACACCATAATGTATAAATATCATACCCGGCCCTCTAGTAAGGGACTCGGTGAAAGATGTAATAACAGTATGCACGAGCAAAGTAGTGAATAACCATATGCATATAAATCATCTTTTGAGACTCAATAGATAAGTAGACTAACCAACGCTCGAATATTAAAACGATAGTCATGTTAAGTACTCTTTGAACATCATTATGAACTATATCAAAAGAAAGCCTCAGGGATCATAGACATGTATCAAATTAATATAAAACAGTTTATGAAAGTTATGGTCATTAGTTGTTATGAAATCTTTCAAGAATGGGAACTTTTACGCATCGTTTACTATACAATCATATAGAAACTCGAGGGCAGTAGCTCGACTATATTAAGAAGTCTAACATCAAGAAGTGAATAAGAATCGTAAACATGCTCGGAACTTATGAATAGAGTTACCCCGAAGCTCATATCGTATCATGCTTACATCTAGGACATGCCAAAAGAAAGAAAGGATAGGATTTATATACCTTTAGCGTTTACTCGCAACACAACCCGTATACGCTGCCCAGTAGTACTTTAACCTATATTAAGATGTCAAGAACTACGATTAAACTACGAAGAGATTCAAAACATGATCTAACGTTAGTAACCCCTTTCTAAATAATTTGACGACATTTCCTTTACATTCAAATCAACCACATACAATCGAACCAACACCAATGATCATACGTTCAAGTGCTAGCCGAGACCATTCAAACAAGACTCGAAAACACTTGGACAACCCGCACAATATTCAAAACAGCCCAACCAACATACAATGCAACCCGCAATCTTCTCAACTCAAAAAGAACAACAACAACACATTCCTCTCTTCCAAATTCATGAACTATACCAACAATCCCACGTTAACAACATCATTCACACAAATGCAAGAAAATATATTAACATCATATTAGCTTCTACAACAGCCCACATACAATTACAACTCCAACTTGAACCATTGAACCTTTATTTTCATCATAGAATCCACAACAACAACAACCAAAAACACTAAGTAAATTTAGTTCATCATTTCTACACAAAACAGCCCCTACACGGATTCAACACCAACACATATGGTTCCATAAATTTAATTCATTTCTACACACTACAACACCTACAAATCATCCATAATACATGCCAAGAAGATTTGAACCTTACCTTTAACACTTGGCTTCTCAACTTGGTTCCAACTTGTGCCTTGAATTTATACTTGTTCTTGTTGCCCTAGAATCAATTCCACATTATTACACATCTTCTAAAGAGTTGAATTGCTTGGAGAAAATATTTTTTATCTCTTAGGTTTCTAATGTTGTGAAGGTGATGAAATGAATTGCTTTGTCATCAATTTTCCTTGTATATCATGCCTATGTGTTGGACACATGTCCCACTCATGGCTTGAGCCAATCAAATTTGGCCAAGCCATGGGTGGAACCCACACGGCCACTTAATGACTAATTAGTATTAATTTAATATTAAAATAATCCCTAATCCCCACTTAAACATCCAATAATGGTTAATTAATGTTATATCCCGATTTTTGTACATTGGAACAATCCGGATCAACAATGAAAAGTTAGGGACAAAACTATTCCGGGATACAAAGTCGGGACTTTTGACCTTCGATTCTATTTTGAGACATAAGTGGTGCATGAATTGTTGGCATGGAACAATTAGGAAAATTTGGGACCAAAAATGGAATTTGTGAAACTTGAAAATCATGCATTTTCTCCTTGTTGTGGCCGTGTGGCTTGAAGAAGGCCCATACAATTTGTGGACAATTTTAATTGGTCCAACACTTGTGTGGGCCAAGGGAAACTTGTATGAATCATCTTAGAGCTTAAAAGATGACTACTACTTCATTTATCTCATCCAATACTTAGCAAAAATAACAAGAAGTTGAAGAACCACCAAACCATGGCTCTCGACCAAGAACCTTAATTTTCCAACTTCAATTCAAGCCATCCCAAAATTATTTCTTTGATGCAAACCCACTAAGTTGAGGTACCTAAGTAGCGTGGAAGCGTTGTTCGGGTCATCCAACCATTCGTTGTGTCAATTGCAAACCCTAGGCAAAGTGTGGAGTTGAAGAAGAAAGGTAAGAATTTATCATGTTTTATGTGTTATAAAGGTTGTATGAATGTTTTAGTGTGTTAAAATGGATGAATATCATGAAGTAGGGTATGTTGGAAGTGGGTCGTGTGTATGGTGTGTTAGCCGTGTGAGGTGTGTGTATGTTGTGTTGTGTCGAGGTGATGAATTGATCTTAGTTAGCATGTTGTGATTGTTGTAGAGTGGAGAAATGAATGAGAATCATCTATATATGTTGGTGGGAGGTGTTGGCCGAATGTAGGCCATTTGTGTGACAAAGAATGAATTAATATCGCTTAATGTTTTAGTCGTCGTCGTTATGAACTCTATATTGGAAATGAATGTTTAATGACTCAAATTGATGTTGTAATTATTGCGGACTGATTTGGAGGTTATTTTACATTTAATGTAACTTGTATAATTATGAGTATGACATTGCTAGAATGTGAATTGTTGGTGCAAATCATGATTTGGAAGTGAGGGATGGAGTATAGTTGTGTTCTCGGGTTTGGGGACTGATTTCGGGTAGATTGGAACAATTGTTGGATTGTTGGAAATGTTGTATGAATTGCTTAGAATGTCTTTAAATATTGTTGGTATGGGTTCGGGTTAGTATTTGAATGTATAAGCGTCGATGTTGGCTTGAAGGTAAGCCGTTGAATTGAATATATTGAAAGTTGTTGAATGATGGAAAAGAGAGTTATTAATGTTGTATTGCCTTTCGGATTGATTATTAATGTTGCTAGGTTGGTTGTTGTTGTTGTTGTTGTTGATTTGGCCGAGTTAAATTCTCGAGGTTGGCCTATTTACAGGGGAAATGCTGCCCAAATTTCTGTAGAATTAAGAGCTAAATTGGAATTAAATGCCCAAATGTCTCTAGCTAATGTTTGGCATATTATGACTTGTTTGTAGACCTTGGGCAGCCCGAGACGTAGGTTGGATTTATCTTGAGTTCGAGCTAGCGTTGTGTGCGTACGAGGTATGTAAAGCCCAATCCTTTCTTCTTTTGGCATGCCTTAGTTTTAAATAGGCTATGACACGAGCCTCGAGGAAATTCGATTCTCGCAATCCGAGCATGTTTATGACTCTTATCCGTTCCTTGGAATTCGTATGTTGATGTGATGAAACATTGGCTTTTATATCTTTGAAATATTTGATTTCCAACCTTTGCATAAAAAGTTTAGCTTTTAAAGTGTTCCGTAACTACGAACGCCCGTATCTTTCACAGAAAGGCTCGGATTGCCTCGATATGCTCGTAGGAGTTTTTATGACATAAGATGAGTATGTTTTTCATAGGCGGGCCCGACTCGGGTCGACACCCGTCTGTGGGCCCCGCAGCTTTCCGTTATGTACTTCGGATGACTTTTGACAAAATATGGCATAATTAATATTCCGATTTTAAGTATGGTAATTTTACTTATCTTTTGAGTCTATGATAATGATTTTATGCATATGGTTACTCACGACTCCGTTCGTGCATTCTATTATATCTTTCGCCGAGTCCCGGGCCGATTTTGTTATCGTGCGCACTATGATATACTCCGGTGTTATGCTGTGTTTATGGTTCACCGAGCCTCTCGCTCGAGGGCCAGGTTCCGCTTATATTTGGTGTTATGCTGTGTATGGAGTTATGCTGTGTATGATATTTGACGGGGATACGGAGATTTGAAACCTTCTGGTGTTATGCTGTGTTATGGCGCCATCGACGGGCGGGCGACCATATTTTCTGAGCCTTATGCATGACTTGTATTTTTTTGAAAGTAAACATGTGGATATTTTGGAAACGCATTTTTCTTTCTGTACTTCTGTTCGAGTATGATTCAGATTTGTATACTATAGCTTCTACTTTGCATACTCAGTACATATTTCGTACTGACCCCCTTTCTTCGGGGGCTGCGTTTCATGCCCGCAGGTACAGACGCACCGTTTGGTGATCCACCAGTTTAGGACACCCTTTTTTCTGCTGTTTGGAGTGCTCCCCTCATTCCGGAGCTCACATTTTGGTATATATTCGTTCGTTGCATTTGTATATATTTGTTCAGGGGTACGGCGGGGCCCTGTCCCGTCATATGATTCTGTTTGTCTGTTTAGAGGTCTGTGGACATGTTTGTGGGTTATGCCCATTCTGTACAGTTGTGTTTGTATGTTATATGTTCTGGGCGATCCCATTCACCGTGGCAGCCTCGTCGGCTTGCATTTGTATATGTTTTGGGCCGTTGCGCCATTTGATAGCCTTGTCGGCTTCTGATATATATATGGCTGTGTTTGAGATATGTTTGCGACAGTTTGATATAATCTGAGGCAGCGTTTGATATTTGTGTCTGTATAAGCCATCTGTTTGCGACTCGGATTTATGAATGTGTTTGGGTGCCCAATTCGGGCACTAGTCACGGCCTACGGGGTTGGGTCGTGACAATTAATCTCTAATCTCCAATAATATTTCTATACCAAATAAAATTTATAAGCAACTTGTGCATTAAAACAAAATCGGAGGTTAAAAATCTCTACCTCGTATCCCAAAATAGTCTTGTCCTTAACTTGTCGCGATCGGCTTAAAATATCCCGACGTACAAAAATACGGGATATAACATCCTTCCCCCCTTTAGAACATTCGTCCTCGAATGTTAAACTAGTCTCACCAGGTCTTACAGGGACTTCGGGGGAGTCTCTTTTATTGTTATAACATATAGCTTTATTTACCAATCAATATAATCAACGAGGAGTTTAGATTACCTGTAGGCATAGGAAACAAGTGAGGATATTTCTTCTTCATCTCCTCTTCAGCTTCCCAAGTCATCTCCTCCCTGTTATGATTTCGCCACAATACTTTAACGGAAGCCACGTCTTTAGTACGCAACCTTCTCACTTGACGATCCAGTATAGCTACAGGGGTCTCCTCGTAGGACAATTCCTCCGTTACCTGGATATCATCCACGGGGAATACTCTGGAAGGATCACCAATACATTTGCGAAGCATAGACACGTGGAAGACTGGGTGTACTGCTCCCAGATCAGATGGTAGGTCTAATTCATAGGCAACCTTGCCTATCTTACGGACAATCTGATCAGGCCCAATATATCTCGGGCTGAGCTTTCCTTTCTTGCCGAATCTCATTACACCCTTCATAGGTGACATCTTCAAGAATACCCAGTCCACAATCGAAACTCTAAGTGTCGACGTCGATTATACGCATATGACTTACGTGCGACTAAGAATGTTGCTAATAATTTTTCGAATAAGTTTTACCTTATCAATGGCTAAGCATGAATCATATCTGGGCCGATTAGCTTAGTCTCCCTAGCATCAAACCAGCCAATAGGTGACCTGCACTTCCTGCTATACAGAGTTTCATACGGTGCCATCTGGATGCTAGAATGATAGCTATTATTATAGGCAATCTCAATAAGTGGTAGATGATCATCCCAGCTGCCTCTGAAGTCAATGACACATGCCCGCAACATACTCCTAGCGTACGAATAGTAACGTCATATCTCATCCTTCGATCGAGGGTGAAATCTTCTACTAAGACACACGTGTCCCAATCCTTCCGGAATGATCTGAAAACCACTGGGCACCTCTGTCAGATATAATAGATGTAGGAACTCCGTGAAGTCTTACTATCTCCTTAATATATAATTTTGCATAGTCCTCAGCTGAATAAGTAGTCCTGACTGGAAGAAAATGGGCTGATTTTGTCAGCCTATCTACTATAACCCATATGGAATCATACTTTCGTGGAGTGCGAGGTAAACCTGTAATGAAATCCATATTAATTGCTTCCCACTTCCAAGTCGAATTTCCATCTCCGTAATAACCCACCGGCTTCGATGCTCGATCTTAACTCTGTTGGCAATTTGGGCACATCGAGCAACAAACTCTGCTATGTCCCTCTTCATACCATCCACAAAGTCAAACCCCGAGGTCATGATACATTTTTGTTGACCCCAGGATGAGATAGAATAACGGGCATGATGTGCCTCTCCCATAACACTTGCCGCGACCACCGCAACCTCGGGTACACAAATCTAGCATATCGTAGCACTCCATCAGGTGTGACCTCGAATGGATCCTTCTCTTTTTGAAGGGCTGCATCTCTATCTTGTGTACCAGAACAGGGTCCTCGTACTGACGTCGCTTTACCTCTTCCATGATGGAGGATTCAGCAACCCCTCGGACAGAAACCCTAGTATCACCAGAATCAGCCAAACGGACTCCAAGACTAGCTAGCTGATAAATCTCACGGACTATTTCCTTCCTCTCTGGTTGCACATCCGTCAAGCTGCCCATCGATTTACGGCTAAGTGCATCTGCTACAACATTTGCTTTCCCTGGATGGTATAGAATATCAACATCATAGTCCTTCAGCAATTCTAGCCACCTCCTCTGTCGTAAATTCAACTCCTTCTGCTTAAAGATATACTGGAGGCTTTTGTGATCTGTATAAATATCAACATGCACGCCATATAGATAATGCCTCCATATCTTCAAAGCGTGAATCTCCGCTGCTAATTCCAAATCATGAGTAGGATAATTTCTTTCGTGCTTTAAAGGCTTGGGAGGCATAGGCTATAACTACGCCATGCGCATTAATACACAACCTAGCCCAACACCGGAAGCATCACAATAAATGACATAGCCATCGGTCACTCGGAAGAGTGAACCGGAGCCGTAGTCAACTTCTCTTTCAAAGCAACTGGAAGCTTCGTTCACAGGCATCAGTCCACTGAAACTTACAAGCATACGAGTTAGCCTCGTTAAAGGCGGCGAAATCGAAGCAAACTTCTCCACAAATCTCTGCAATATCTGCTAACCCCGTAAAGCTACATACCTCAAGTGGTGTCGTGGGTCTAGCCAAGTCTTTACGGCCTCAATCTTGTGTATCCACCCGAATGCCATCACTCCAATAATATGCCCCGTGAAAAGAGCGAAGTCAATCCCGAAATTCACATTTAGAGAACTAAGCATACAATTTCTGGTGCTGGAGCACACCAAGTACCGTTCTTAGATGATCCGCATGCTCCTGCTCTATCAACTCTGGCTCGTCTCATCTCTGGAGGTAGAAAATGGCTCAGAAAGGCCTACACGAACTCATCCCATACTGCTGGAGGAGCATCCTCGCCCCTAGACAACTTCCAGTACTCATACCAATTAGCAGCTACATCACGCAACCGATACGAAGCCAACTCAATAGACTCAGTCTCGGAAGCTCTAATTATCCTCAATGTACGCTGCATCTGCCGAATAAACTCCTGCGGATCCTCCGCGGGCTTTGACCCGTAGAACTCTGGGGGATTACAAGTCAAGAAATCACGGGCCCTCAAACTATCATGTTTGTCCGCATGGTCACCTCCTAATCCGTGCTGCGATACTCCCTTGCCACTAATCTCGGTCAAAAGCCGAACCGGCATCTCTCATAGCCCTATCCACCGCCCCTCGGCGGACCTCGGCTGGAGGCTCGAATACCGGAACCTACGGAGTTGGCGGTGGAGCCGCCAAACGGGAGGAGGCATTCTCGCCTTATGCTCCCAATTAGTAGTGGCGGTGTGTGAACTCGGTCGGCGGAGCACAACCTCAAAGCATGCCGGGCATGGCCCCTAGTAACTCTGGTCCGGGTCTATCCGCCACCGCTTGCCTTCAGCATTTCGTCAATAAAGCTTTCTTTGGAGGCATCGCTGTAAACATAGTAATCTGTTATGGAGAAATTATCCTGATAATACAGCTCTATCGCACGATCTAGAGTAAGAAGAAAAGAAAACATCTTAAATGTTCGGTAGCTTCCTGTTTATAGATGTGGTGCACAACACACCGATAAACAAGATTCTACTAGACACGGTCTGTAGACACTCTGAGGATGAACCGCTCTGATACCACTTTTGTCACGACCCAACCCCGTAGGCCGTGACTAGTGCCCGAGCTGGACACTCGTATACACCTGTTACTATAATCGTTCACAACTAGCATAATAAAGAACTTATATATATAAAAAGGCAAGACGTCGTCTCAAAACTGTCACATATATATACATACCACAGCAACCTGTCTCCTGAGGAGTTACAACTTTCAACAGACGACGTCGTACATAAGCTGGCAAGGCTATTATAATATAGGGGAACGTCCCAGCCATACACGAGCCAACAAGGCTATCACAACACACGGCTTTCAAAACATATGTATATATATATATATATATATATATATATATATATATATATATATATATATATATATATACAAGGCTGCCACCACACAATATCTCAAGACATATATATATTCAAGCCGACAAGCCGCCTACTATGAATGGGAACGTCCCAAAACATAAGTCATACGAACGGGTAACAGTAACTATATACAAACCCACACATATGTCTACAGACCTCTAAGAGTAACAACAGTATCATATGACGGGACAGGGCCCCGCCGTACCCCTGGATAAACACATATATACAACAAGAGGATCTGTACCAAAAATATAGGCTCCGGAACAAGGGAGCACTCCAAGATAGAAGAATAGATATCCTAGGCTGGCGGATCACCAAAGCGAGCGTACGCCCGCGGGCATGAAACGCAGCCCCCGAAGAAAGGGGTCGCACGAAATATGTTGAGTATGTAAAGCATGAAATATAAACATGATCATAACCGAAATAATATATATAAATATACAATATATACCAAAATGCTTGCTTTCGAACACAAATCATGCATGTCAATATCATATGTCATATCCGGCCCATTATAGGACTCGGTGAACATGGTTGCCACCCCGTCCCTGGCGCCATAACACAGCATACTCTAGAACACAGCATAACTCCATATCACAGCATAACTCCGTATCACAGCATAACTCCGTATCACAGCATAACACCATAACGTATATATATCATGCCCTGCCCTCTAGTGAGGGACTCGGTGATAGTTGTAATAACAGTATGCATGAGCAAAGTAGTGAATAACCATATGCATATAAATCATCTTTTGAGACTCAATAGATAAGTAGACTAACCAACGCTCGAATATTAAAACGATAGTCATGTTAAGTACTCTTTGAACATCATTATGAACTATATCAAAAGAAAGCCTCAGGGATCATAGACATGTATCAAATTAATACGAAACAGTTTATGAAAGTTATGGTCATTAGTTGTTATGAAATCTTTCAAGAATGGGAACTTTTACGCATCGTTTACTATACAATCATATAGAAACTCGAGGGCAGTAGCTCGACTATATTAAGAAGTCTAACATCAAAAAGTGAATAAGAATCGTAAACATGCTCGGAACTTATGAATAGAGTTGTCACACCCCGACCTTACTAGGGTGTGATGGGCACCCGACTCTCCTCAGAGTCGAGCGAACCCTTAAACGTTCGCGTTACAAAAACCTGTCATTTCAAATTTTTTTAAGAAACTTGAAACTTTTCAAAATAGAGATCACTGTCTTGTACAGATTAGGGAAACTTTTCAGTCAATCACAGAACTTTTACCATCTGGCAATATCTGAAAATACACGCCCTTTTAACATCTATAACCGATTCGCGTTCCTCGACACCCAATCCACAGGACACTGTCTGCAAAGTCTCTAGGATATACAATTACCATGACATGAGTACTTGACTCGGCAACACTCCGAACTGAAATGGAGCTCGCCAATCCCGCGGGAACGACTTCTAGCAAAGTCTTCTCTTCATCTGGGTGTACCTGCGTGGCATGAAACGCAGCCCCCCGAAGAAGGAGGGTCAGTACGAAGTATGTACTGAGTATGTAAAGCGATAACAAATAATAACCATAGCTTAATTTAGAAGAGAAGAAACCACTATCAAGCTCATTACCTGCAGCCCTCGCTGGAGGAAACATAAATGTACACATGGGGTCTTAGGATAATCCTTAAGTAAATAATGCGAGAGAACACACGTTCTTTAAGCATACACAATATAAAATACAGAGTACACAAATTCTAGAGTGCATCATCTAAATATAGTATCACAATAGTCCCTTCGGACAGCCGCTTCCGGCGTAGGAATGATGGCCCCTTCGGGCATGCCGCTTCCGACATAATAATAATGAAGGCCCCTTCGGGCATTGCCGCTTCCGGCATAATAATAATGATGGCCCCTGCGGGCATTGCCGCTTCCGGCATAATAATAATGATGGCCCTTTCGGGCATTGCCGCTTCCGGCATAATAATAATGATGGCCCCTTCGGGCATTGCCGCTTCCGGCATAATAATAATGATAATGTAAACGTAAGTAGTAAGTGAAATGAAATAGGAAAATCTCGCACCCCTTTCGGAGTGGTTTTGAAAAAATAGCTCACTCGGACATAATAATAATAAGGCCATAGTGCTCCCGGACGTGGCCGAGGCCATAGCACACTCGGTGATCACCGAGAAATAATACAGCTCGCTCAGACACGGACCGAGGCCATAGCACACTCAGGCATAAGCTGAGGCCACCGCACCCCCTTTGGAGTGGTTTTAGAAAAGTTTAAATAATAAAATCTCACACCCCCTTCGGAGTGGTTTTGAAAAGTCAACTTTATGTTTTCTTTAATACAAAACAAACTTCCTTAAAATCATTTGTAAACCGCAAGCACGTTTCAAGTAAATCTGAGTTAGCATAAAAAAGTTTAACAACCGTATGCACATGCAGAGTGGTGAGAAATTAAATGCTTTTCAAGTATCGTTATGGACATCATTCATTATAAAACATCTACGACCATTTCCAAGCAATTCGAGACCGTTTATGGAAGTTAGGGACATTGTGGGCCCACCTTGGGCCAAGCCGAAGTGGCGTACCAAAATTACGAACATTAGGCCTTGTGAAGTCGTCTACGAAAGTTTCAAGGCAATCTGGTTCCAATTGTGAAAGTTACAGATGTTTAGGCCATTTTTCCAACTACTTAGAGCATATATAATTCAATTCTACTGAATGAAAAAGGGGCAACTTTAGATGCATTCCTAAGAGTAGAGTCATCCTCGGGGTTCGTATTCAAACCTATCACACCTAAGACATGCCAAAAGAAAGAAGGGTAAGGCTTTACATACCTTTCTTGCCTTTTACGATCGCCCAATCTCAAATCCCGTTTCGTCCAAAACCGCAAATGGTCACATTTACCAATTACTATTCATGAGACTTACAATTTTCAACCTTAACCGAATCTGTTCTACAAAAATTTGGGCAGCATCTCCTATACATATAGCATCCCCGAGATTCAACTCGGCTCAAAACAATCAACAACAACCCAACAACAACATCAACAACATCAACAATCACAATAGAACACACAACTAGTCTTCTTCTTAACATAATGCAATAGCTTCCATTCCGACTTCAAATTTTCAAACCAACACCACCATACTCACATTCATTACTAATCAAAATCATTACGATGCCATTCGGAAACATTTCGTATCATTTCTACAATATATGCACAAGATATACAAAATATACAAACTTTCCACCAAAGCCATAATTCATCCAAAACTTCCAACCTTCAACATAAACATCCACAACACATTTTCACCTTCCATTATCATTAACAACAATCATAATTTGCACCTTACAACTTCATTCTCATAATTACATAAACTATAATAAAGTCACATATTTTCCAACAACAACTTAACAATAATTTTTTTCCATGCTAACTAGAACCATTAACCTTCCATTTCCATCATAAAACTCCAACAACACAATTAACATACTAAATAATATTTATTCATCTCCCCTTCACCTATAACACTACACGGCCACAACACCCAAATTTCATACTTTCATTCATTTCCACATATTACAACATATATATACCATCCATAACATGTGAAAAGAGGATTAAAACTTACCTTCTTCAACATTTTCTTGTTCCCATGCCCCTCTAATTCCAAATGAAATTATATTCGTGACTATGCACTGCCCGGACTTCGATTGGTACTTCATTACTTGAAATTTTACTCAAAATCCTCATTTTGTGAGGTATCTTTGCTCCCTTTTTTGTTGCTGAATTTTTCTGGAAAGTTTTGGAACTTTTGGCTGAAAAAAAATGAGATTTTTGTCCCTTAAAACGGACTGCTGAAGTCGGTTTTACTGTAGCTACAGTACTGTAGCTGTACCGCGGGAAAGCTGTTTCTGCGTCGACAGTTCAGTTTGTAACGTCTATAATTCTCTACTCCGATGTCCTATCAATGAACGGTTTGTTGCATTACAAACTAGACTCGACGAACTTCATTTTAGGATTTTGAAACACCTTAAAACTCCACATATACTATGATGAGGTACATGTCAAACTCATGCTCTGAAAACGCGGGGTATAACAAGAGTTACCCCGAAGCTCATATCGTATCATGCTTACATCTAGGACATGCCAAAAGAAAGAAAGGATAGGCTTTACATACATTTAGCGGTTACTCGCAACACAACCCGTATACGCTTCCCAATAGTACTTTAACCTATATTAAGATGTCAAGAACTACGATTAAACTACGAAGAGATTCAAAACGTGTTCTAACGTTAGTAACCCCTTTCTAAATAATTTGACGACATTTCCTTTACATTCAAATTAACCACATACAATCGAACCAACACCAATGATCATACGTTCAAGTGCTAACCCGAGACCATTCAAACAAGACTCAAAAATACTTCGGCAACCCGCACAATATTCAAAACATTTCCAACCAACATACAATACAACCCGCAATCTTCTCAACTCAACAAGAACAACAACAACACATTCCTCTTCCAAATTCATGAACTATACCAACAATCCCACGTTAACAACATCATTCACACAAATGCAAGAAACTATATTAACATCATATTAGCTTCTACAACATCCCACAAACAATTACAACTCTAACTTGAACCATTGAACCTTCATTTTCATCATAGAATCCACAACGACAACAACCAAAAATACTAAGTAAATTTAGTTCATCATTTCTACACAAAACAGCCCCTACACGGATTCAACACCAATACATATGGTTCCATAAATTTCATTCATTTCTACACACTACAACACGCACAAATCATCCATAATACATGACAAGAAAATTTGAACCTTACCTTTAACACTTGATTTCTCAACTTGGTTCCAACTTGTGCGTTCAATTTATACTTGTTCTTCTTGCCCTAGAATCAATTCCACGTTATTACACATCTTCTAAAGAGTTGAATTGCTTGGAGAAAATATTTTTTTGATCAACTTTTCACAAACTCAATCTCGGCCAGCCATGGCCGAGAGTCTCTCTCTCTCTATCTCTTAGGTTTCTAATGTTGTGAAGGTGATGAAATGAATTGCTTTGTCATCAATTTTCCTTATATATCATGCCTATGTGTTGGACACATGTCCCACTCATGGCTTGAGCCAATCAAATTTGGCCAAGCCATGGGTGGGACCCCATACAACCACTTAATGACTAATTAGGATTAATTTAATATTAAAATAATCCCTAATACCCACTTAACAATCCAATCATGGTTAATTAATCCCTAATCTCCAATAATATTTCTATACCAAATGAAATTTATAAGCAACTTGTGCATTAAAATAAAATCGGAGGTTAAAAATCTACCTCGTATCCCAAAATAGTCTTGTCCTTAACTTGTCGCTGGACTTTAAAATATATCGACGTACAAAAATACGGGATATAACATCCTTCCCCCGTTAGAACATTCGTCCTCGAATGTTAAACTAGTCTTACAGTCTTACGGGGACTTCGGGGGAGTCTCTTTTATTGTTATAACATATAGCTTTATTTACCAATCAATATAATCAACGAGGAGTTTAGATTACCTGTAGGCATAGGAAACAAGTGAGGATATTTCTTTTTCATCTCCTCTTGCCTTCCCAAGTCATCTCCTCCTTGTTATGATTTCACCACAATACTTTAACGGAAGCCACGTCTTTAGTACGCAACCTTCTCACTTGACGATCCAGTATAGCTACAGGGGTCTCCTCGTAGGACAATTCCTCCGTTACCTGGATAACATCCACGGGAAATACTTTGGAAGGATCACCAATACATTTGCGAAGCATAGACACGTGGATGACTGGGTGTCTTTGCTCCCAGATCAGATGGTAGGTCTAATTCATAGGAAACCTTGCCTATCTTACAGACAATTTGATAAGGCCCAATATATCTCGGGGCCGAGCTTCCTTTGCCGAATCTCATTACACCCTTCATAGGTGACACCTTCAAGAATACCCAGTCCCCAATCTGAAACTCTAAGTGTCGACGTCGATTATCTGCATATGACTTCTGTCGACTCTGAGTTGCTAATAACTTTTTCCGAATAAGTTTTACCTTATCAATGGCTAGCTGAATCATATCTGGGCCGATTAGCTTAGTCTCCTAGCATCAAACCAGCCCCAATAGGTGACCGCACTTCTGCCCATACGAGAGATTCATACAGTGCCATCTGGATGCTAGAATGATAGCTATTATTATAGGCAAACTCAACAAGTGGTAGATGATCATCCCAGCTGCCTCTGAAGTCAATGACACATGCCCGCAACATATCTCCTAGCATCTGAATAGTACGCTCGGCCTGTCCGTCAGTATGAGGGTGAAATCTTTGTACTAAGACTCACCGTGTCCCCAATCCCTCCACGGAATGATCTCCGGTTAGCTGTAACCGAGCACCCCTCGTCGATATAATAGATGTAGGAACTGCGTGAAGTCTTACTATCTCCTTAATATATAATTTTGCATAGTCCTCAGCTGAATAAGTAGCCCTGATTGGAAGAAAATGGGCTGATTTTGTCAGCCTATCTACTATAACCTATATGGAATCATACTTTCGTGGAGTGCGAGGTAAACCTGTAATGAAATCCATATTAATTGCTTCCCACTTCCTAGTCAGAATTTCCATCTCCTGTAATAACCCACCAGGCTTCTGATGCTCGATCTTAACCTGTTGGAAATTTGGGCACTGAGCAACAAACTCTGCTATGTCCCTCTTCATACCATCCCACCAGTACAAACATCTGAGGTCATGATACATTTTTGTTGACCCCCGATGAATAGAATAACGGGCATGATGTGCCTCTCCCATAAACTCGTTGCCGCGGCCACCGCAACCTCAAGTACACATAATGCGCCGCATATCGTAGCACTCCATCGGAGTGTGACCTCGAATGGGGCCTTCTCTTTTGAAGGGTCGCATCTCTTGTGCACTGCAACGAGTCCTCGTCGACGTCACTTTACCTCTTCCATGATGGAGGATTCAAGAACCCCGGACGTAAAACCTAGTATCACCGAGAATGTTAAACGGACTCAAGAGCTAGCGATAAATCTCGCGGACTATTTCCTTCCTCTCTGGTTGCACATCCGTCAAGCTGCCCATCGATTTACGGCTAAGTGCATCTCCTACAACATTTGCTTTCCCTGGATGGTATAGAATATCAATATCACAGTCCTTCATCAATTTTAGCCACCTCTTCTGTCGTAAATTCAACTCCTTCTGCTTAAAGATATACTGGAGGCTTTTGTGATCTGTATAAATATCAACATGCACGCCATATAGATAATGCCTCCATATCTTCAAAGCGTGAATCACCGCTGCTAATTCCAAATCATGAGTAGGATAATTTCTTTCATGCACTAGGGCCGGGAGGCATAGGCTATAACTCCGCGCCATGCCGCATTAATACACAACCTAGCCCAACACCGGAAGCATCACAATAAATGACATAGCCATCCGGTCCCTCGGGAAGAGCCGGAACCGGAGTCGTAGTCAACTTCTCTTCAAGAATCGGAAGCTTCGTTCACATGCATCGGTCCACCGGAACTTAGCCGCATTCCCCCGAGTTAGCCTCGTTAAAGGCGGCCCGAAATCGAAGCAAACTTCTCCACAAATCTCCGTAATATCCCGCTAACCCCGTAAAGCTACGTACCTCGCAGGTGTCGTAGGTCTAGGCCAAGTCTTTATGGCCCCAATCTTACTGTATCCACCCGAATGCCTTCGAGCTCCAATAATATGCCCCAAGAATGCTACGCGGAAGTCAACCGAATTCACATTTAGAGAACTTAGCATACAATTTCGGTGCCGGAGCACCCCATACCGTTCTCAGATGATCCGCATGCTCCTGCTCTGATCGTGAATAGACCAGAATATCATCGATAAATACAATCACGGACATATCTAGGAACGGCTTGAATACTCGGTTCATCAGATCCATAAACACGACTGGAACATTTGTCAGCCCAAAAGACATCACCCTAAACTCATAGTGCCGTATACGGTCCCGAATGCGATCTTTGGAATATCTACTCTCTAACCCGCACTGTGATAGCCTCGACCCGCAGTCTATCTTCGAGAAACACTTAGCACCGCAATCGGTCAAATAAATCATCAATCCTGGGGAGGGGATATCTATTCTTTATGGTCACCTTGTTCAGCTGCCTATAATCAATACACATCCGCAGCGACCTATCCTTCTTTCTCACGAACAATACTGGTGCTCCCCAAGGCGATGTGCTAGGCCTAATGAAGCCCTTCTCTGATAAATCCCTCAGCTGCTCCTTCAACTCTTTTAGTTCTGCAGGTGCCATTCTGTAAGGGGGAATAGATATAGGTTGAGTATCTGGCAACACATCTATAGTGAACTCTATCTCCCGCTCGGGAGGAAGACCTGGAAGTTCATCTGGAAATACATCTGGGAATTCATTGACTATCGAGACTGACTGAAGAGTCGGTGCCTCTGCTTTCAAGTCATGCACACGAACCAGATGATAAATATAACCCTTTCTAACCATCTTCCTTGCCTTGAGGTATGAAATAAACTTACCCCTCGGCGATCTTTGTATTTCCCAGCCACTCTATAATTGGCTCCCCTGGAAACTGAAATCGAACTATCTTGTTTCTACAATCAACGTTAGCATAACAGGAAGCTAACCAATCCATACCCATAATAACATCAAACTCAGTCATATCTAACTCTATCAAATCTGCCAAGGTATGACGACTATATATATTCACCGAACACCTTTTATATACCTGCTTTGCTATAACAGAATCTCCTACCGGTGTAGCTACCTCAAATGGTTCAATCGATTCGGGTTTTATCCCGATTCTACTAGCAACAAAGGGAGATATATATGATAAGGTGGAGCCTGGATCTATCAATGCATATACGTCTCAAGAGAAAATCGATAATATACCTGTAACCACATTTGTTGACGCCTCCTGATCCTGTCTACTAGCCAAAGCATATATGCGGTTCTCCGCCAGAACTGGAAGCTCTGCCGCGGCCTCTACCACGGCCTACTGGTGCCGGCATACCCTTCCCCATAGGGCGCATAGCTACAGAAGAAGATGAACCAAGAATCGACCCACTAGGGGCCGCACCACTCCGGACTACCCCCAAACGGACACTCCCTCATGATATGGCCTTGACGGCCACAAGAAAACAAGCACCCGTAGCACGATAACACCCCCGTAACGATGTCTCCCCACATCGAGAACACCGAGGCAGGTGGCCTCGACCGACCGGGAACCTCGTTCACCGCGAACTCGAAGCCCCGGGAGCTCGACCCCCCCGCCCCCGAATACCCCGTGCTATCAAATCTCCTACCCCTGAACCGCGGGGGGTGCACTCCGTGCTGGCTGAGAAGGATATCTACTATACTGCCGCCGAGGTCGCTCGCTCGAAACTCACCCGAACAGCCCGTCGATCTAGCCCTTATGCTGGCCTCTATCATAATCTACGTCGACGGACACCCCCTGTGTCGATCCTCTACCCCCTGTGCATAAGCCTGTACCCGAGCAATATCCATACCTGGCTGAGAAGCCATTATCATGCAGCTATCAACAAAGTAATGATCCAGTCCTCTCACATAATGATGCAACCTATCAGCCATATCAGCTACAATAGTGGGTGCATGACTAGCCAACGAATCAAACTCAAGGCTATAGTCTCGAACACTCCTGCCATTCTGCCTCAAATGCAAGAATCTATCAACTCTAGCTCGTCTCATCTCTGGAGGTAGAAAATGGCTCGAAGGCCTCCACGAACTCATACATCGCTCGGAGGAGCATCCTCGCCCCCGGATAACTCCCGGGACTCATACCAATTAGTGACTACATCACGCAACCGATACGAAGCCAACTCGACGGACTCGGTCCTCGGAAGCTCTAATTATCCTCAATGTACGTTGCATCTGCCGAATAAACTCCTGCGGATCCTCCGCGGGCTTTGAACCGTAGAACTCTGGGGGATTAAAAGTCAAGAAATCACGGGCCCTCAAACTATAATGTCTGTCCGCATGGTCACCTCCTAATTCGTGCCTGCGAGCCTGCCCTGCCACTAATCTGGTCAGCAACTGAACTGCATCTCTCATAGCCCTATCCTCCGCCCCTGGCTGAGGAGCTGGAGGCTCGGGTACTGGAACCTCTGGAGCTGGCGGTGGAGCCGCCCCCTGGTCTGCAGCTGCTGCCGCCCTATGCTCCTCTGGTAGTGGCGGTGTAGCAGAGCTCGCTGACTGGAGCACAACCTCAGGCATAAGCTGGGCATGGGCCCTAGTAACTCTCCGGGTCTGGCTGGTCTCTCCAGCTACTGATTTGCCCTTCTGGGCAGCTGTCGCTTTCTTTGGAGGCATCGCTGTAAACATAGTAATCTGTTAGGGAGGAATTATCCTGATAATACAGCTCTATCGCACGATCTAGAGTAAGAAGAAAAGATAACATCCTAAATGTCCTGTAGCTTCCTGTTTATAGATGTGGTGCACAACACACCGATAAACAAGATTCTACTAGACACGGTCTGTAGACACTCCGAGGATGAACCGCTCTGATACCACTTTTGTCACGATCCAACCCCGTAGGCCGTGACTTGTGCCCGAGCTGGACACTCGTATACACCTGTTACTATAATCGTTCACAACTAGCATAATAAAGAACTTATATATATAAAAAGGCAAGACGTCGTCTCAAAACTGTCACATATATATATACATACCACACCAACCTGTCTCCTGAGGAGTTACAACTTTCAACAGATGACATCGTACATAAGCCGGCAAGGTTATTATAATATAGGGGAACGTCCCAGCCATACACGAGCCAACAAGGCTATCATAACACACGGCTTTCAAAACATATATATATATATATATATATATATATATATATATATATATATATATATATATATACGTAAGCCGACAAGGCTGCCACTACACACAATATCTCAAGACATATATATATTCAAGCCGACAAGGCTGCCACTACGAATGGGAACGTCCCAAAACATAAGTCATACAGACAGAACTGAACAGTAACTATATACAAACCCACACATATGTCTACAGACCTCTAAGAGTAACAACGGTATCATATGACGGGACATGGCCCCGCCGTACCCCCCACCGGATAAACACCTATATACAACAAGAGGATCCGTACCAAAAATATAGGCTCCGAACAAGCGGAGCACTCCAAGATAAATAGAATAGATATCCTAGGCTAGCGGATCACCAAAGCGAGCGTCGGCCACTGCGGGCATGAAATGCAGGCCCCGAAGAAAGGGGTCGACGAAATATGTACCGAGTATGTAAAGCATGAAATACAAGAACGGGTGATCATAACCGAAATAAGAATGCGTAGAAAAGAGTACAATAACCAGAATACCAAAATGCTTGCTTTCGAACACAAATCATGCATGTCAATATCATATGTCATATCCGGCCCATTATAGGACTCGGTGAACATGGTCGCCACCCCGTCTCTGGCGCCATAACACAGCATACTCCAGAACACAGCATAACTCCGTATCACAGCATAACTCCGTATCACAGCATAACACCATAACACAGCATAACACCATAACGTATATATATCATACCCGGCCCTCTAGTGAGGGACTCGGTGAAAGATGTAATAACAGTATGCACGAGCAAAGTAGTGAATAACCATATGCATATAAATCATCTTTTGAGACTCAATAGATAAGTAGACTAACCAACGCTCAAATATTAAAACGATAGTCATGTTAAGTACTCTTTGAACATCATTATGAACTATATCAAAAGAAAGCCTCGGATCATAGACATGTATCAAATTAATACGAAACGATTTATGAAAGTTATGGTCATTAGTTGTTATGAAATCTTTCAAGAATGGGAACTTTTACGCATCGTTCTTACATGTACAATCATATAGAAACTCGAGGGCAGTAGCTCGACTATATTAAGAAGTCTAACATCAAGAAGTGAATAAGAATCGTAAACATGCTCGGAACTTATGAATAGAGTTACCCCGAAGCTCATATCGTATCATGCTTACATCTAGGACATGCCAAAAGAAAGAAAGGATAGGCTTTACATACCTTTAGCGCTTACTCGCAACACAACCCGTATACGCTGCCCAATAGTACTTTAACCTATATTAAGATGTCAAGAACTACGACTAAAGTACGAAGAGATTCAAAACGTGTTCTAACGTTAGTAACCCCTTTCTAAATTATTTGATGACATTTCCTTTGCATTCAAATCAACCACATACAATCGAACCAACACCAATGATCATATGTTCAAGTGCCAAACCGAGACCATTCAAACAAGACTCGAAAACACTTCGGACAACCCGCACAATATTCAAAACAGCCCAACCAACATACAATACAACCCGCAATCTTCTCAACTCAACAAGAACAACAACAACACATTCCTCTCTTCCAAATTCATGAATTATACCAAAAATCCCACGTTAACAACATCATTCACACAAATGCAAGAAACTATATTAACATCATATTAGCTTCTACAACAGCCCACAAACAATTACAACTCCAACTTGAACCATTGAACCTTCATTTTCATCATGGAATCCACAACAACAACAACCAAAAACACTAAGTAAATTTAGTTCATCATTCCTACACAAAACAGCCCCTACACGGATTCAACACCAACACATATGGTTCCATAAATTTCATTCATTTCTACACACTACAACACGCACAAATCATCCATAATACATGCCAAAAAGATTTGAACCTTACCTTTAACACTTGGCTTCTCAACTTGGTTCCAACTTGTGCCTTGAATTTATACTTGTTCTTGTTGCCCTAGAATCAATTCCACGTTATTACACATCTTATAAAGAGTTGAATTGCTTGGAGAAAATATTTTTTTGATCAACTTTTCATAAACTCAATCTCGGCTAGCCATGGCCGAGAGTCTCTCTCTCTATCTCTTAGGTTTCTAATGTTGTGAAGGTGATGAAAGGAATTGCTTTGTGATCAATTTTCCTTATATATCATGCCTATGTGTTGGACACATGTCCCACTTTTGGTTTGAGCCAATCAAATTTGGCCAAGCCATGGGTGGGACCCACACGACCACTTAATGACTAATTAGGATTAATTTAATATTAAAATAATCCCTAATCCCCACTTACCAATCAAATCATGGTTAATTAATCCCTAATATCCAATAATATTTCTATACCAAATAAAATTTATAAGCAACTTGTGCATTAAAACAAAATCGGAGGTTAAAAATCTCTACCTCGTATCCCAAAATAGTCTTGTCCTTAACTTGTCGCGATCAGCTTAAAATATCCCGACGTACAAAAATACGGGATATAACACACAACCCGATAAGAAATCTAGGGTGCCTAAGATATGACTCCGGACCCACAAGGGTAAAATCGAAACTTCTTCTCAAACTAGATTTTCTAAGTCTCCATTGATTAATAATCTAAGTTTCATAGTCATCTAGACCCAAACAAGCCACGAATTTCTTTCATCCTTAAAACCCCCAATTTCAAGATAACTCAAGAATTTACCCACTTGCAATTTTAAAGAGTAGAAGCTTTGAGTTGGTTAACTAGCTTAGACTAGAAGCCGAAAAATTCTTTCAACTAATCTATTATATTAATTCAAGAAGAGCCATTCTTCCCATCTAGGATTTTACAAGTCAAGAAATCTCCCAATTTATTAAACCCTAACATCAATTCCTTAATAAGTAGAAGAGGGAATTAAAGAGAGATGGAGTAAACAAGGCTTAGAACTCACCCTTCCCAATGTCACAATGAATTTCCCCTGAAAATGCTCTTCAAATTGGCTTGGAATAAATGTTTGGCGGAAAATGGGGTCAAATCCCAAAATAGGGGACTAAATACTAGGTCTGCCCAGCAATTCTCGCTGGGGCAGTTCTGGGCCTGCTAGGGCGATCACGCACTGGTGAAAATGCATCTGTGGGGGAGGACACAATCAATTCATATTCTTTCGCTGCGGTGGAAAAGATTGCCCTGGGGGGGACTTGCAGGTGCGGTCCATGATGTCTTTGTGAAATTACGGCACAATTGATGCCTTTTAACAAGAAGTTTTACTTTTTTTTAAGCAAGTAAGCGTCATCTTGATGTGTTTTTATTCTGTTTCAGGTAATCAACGAGTTGAAGGACTAAAACATTGAAGTTGCATAATTGGCACAAAATGGCGAGGAATTACGGATCGTATAAATTTATATAGACCGTATTCCTGGTCGTAATTAAGGATAATGGAAGCAGAATGTTGAAGTTGAAGATACTGAGTTACGGATGATTTTTACGGACCGTATTTTTCTATACGGGTCATATTCGAGATCGTATTTAGTGGATGCAACTGAGGCAGAATGTCAAGTTTGAGGTTGATAAAATACAAACAAGTTTTACGGACCGTATATTTATACACGGGCCGCATAATGTGTCCGTAATTTGAAGTGAAGACTTGAAGGATTATTGATCGTATAACTTTATACGGCCCGTATTCCATTATACGGACCGTATTTGATGTAGTCAGGGGAAATTTTTGTCAGTTGTAATTTCATAGGGTTTTATGTCATTATCAGTTGTCAGACTTGTCTTTTGACCTAGAGCATTAAATTGTTCATTGTTTTTGGAGTTCAAGTTTTTAATCATCAATAGTAAGCGATATGAATTCTTTATTATTTTGTTATTCATTCTTCATTATGGTAGCAAATTTCTCTACTAAGGTTGTGAACCCAAAGATTGGTGTTATGTGATTGGAAATTGAGATTGATATATGTATAATGGATTGATAGGGTTTACTTATTATTCATTATTAATTGTTAGTTGATAGTTGCAAACATTAACTTAATCTATAACCCTTAATTTATTTTGGAAAATAAGCTAGGGTTTGGTAAGAACAAGTAACAAGAACTCGGGGCATTAACCCTCATTTAATAGATTCACTTAGGAATAAGAGGAATTTACTTGGCACATATCAACCGTTCTTCATATCAACTCTTTTATATTTGGGAAAATCATAAAGATAAATAGTCCTTAACTATTGGGAAATATTAGGGATTCAATTAGAGCTTAAGTGTACTCTTACAACGATCCGTTAGAAGTATATAAAGATCAACACCATAGCATACAATTTATCTAAAGGGGGACGCAACATTGGTTTCTTTAATCATATTCATTACAATCAAAGAAATTAGCTAATAAACAACAATTTTTCTACAAACTCAATGGAATACCAAAATTACACTGCAAGAAAGTACTATACGACTGTAGTAACCTTTTCATACCATATTCCCTGTGGGATTCGATCCCAAACTATATTTGACATCATCCGCTTTACATTATTTAATAGGTGTAATTTGAGTGTATCAAATTTTGTCGCCGTTGTCGGGGAATACGGTTTTGAAATTACTAAATAGTTTGTGCTTTAATTAAAGTCTTTTTATACTCCATCACACCTTGTTTTCTGTTTACTGTGAACTAGGTGATCATGAACAACAGAGGAGGACGTGAAGCAGGTGGTAATAGGGGTCTGCAAGCGCAAGACCCACCGGTGGATGTGGAGGTTAACAATGTCTTTGCGGATATGCTAGACAAAGGGGAACATGCATCTGCTACTGTTCCACCTTGGGTGAATGATGCAAACTGCAAGATCTACTCTACTATCTGCCAACTGCTCAAACTTGAGGCATATTTTTGGAACTCTACCGATGATGACCCTCACCAATATTTGAAGAATTTCATCGGTGTGTGTGCCCAACATATGCAGAATGTTGTTCCGGATGCTGCTATTAGGCTAAGAGTTTTCAAATACTCTAGTCGGTGAAGCAAGAGCGTGGTTTAAGAAGATGCCCCATAATACTATTCATACGTGGAGAGAGTTGGTTGCTGTTTTTCTCAAGAAGTGGTTTCCACCAAGCAAGAAAGCTGAAATTCGTGACAAGATAGATGATTTCAAATAGATTCCAAGGGAACAACTATTTGAAGCTTGGGAGAGATTCAAGGAATATTTGCAGAAGTCTCCAAATCATGGTTTTCCTGAACATATATTGATTGAGAAGTTCCATAGAGAGCTAGAACCATTGACACAAGTAGTGGCCAACAATGCAGCTGGTGGGTGTTTTATGGACAAGACATACGCCTGAATCACTCAATTGCTTGATAAGCTTACTACTCATAATCAAGCATGGATTCGGGTGGTACTGACAGTGTAGCCTATGGAGCTCCAATGATCCATAACATTATGAAGGAGAATCAAGTGACTCATCAGACTCTAGCTCAGATAGCAACCAATATTTATTTGCTGACCAAGAGACTTAACGAAAATGAAGCAAAGAAAGTTAATATTGTTAAAGATGTTCCGGGAATGCCCAAGGGCATGTACCAAGTTCAAAAGGGGCCTCCTATGCGTATGAAGATGCTAACTATGCTAATAACTCTCAAGTGGGTTACCAAAGGCAAGTACTACAAAGGAGGCTATCGAATCGGACTCGGAATCAATGGAGACCTCGACGAAATAAGGTAATTATTACAATAATTACGGTGGTTCGAACTAGGGCAACTACAACAATAACAATAACTTTGGAAATAGGAGTTCCAATCCCTATATTCCACCAAAAGGTCGATCGAATGAGTAAGGAAGTTCTAAGTTGAAGGGCATGCTTGAGAAGGTGCTAGCCAACAAGAAAAAGCAAATAGAACATTGAAGGGGTTGATCAAATCGTAGGGTCTCACACCTGCTTCCATTCAGAAGCTCAAGTCGCAGATGTAAGATATTTCCAGAGAACAACATCCTTCACAAAAGGGAGGACTTAATAGTGACACTATTTGTCACACCCCGATCTTGATCAGGGTGTGATGGGCACCCGACCCCGTGACCGGAGCCGAGCGAACCCGCTGATCCTTACTACGTAAAATTTTTTTTGAAAACCTTTAAGACAAGTAAACGTAAATAGATGACTGAAATACTCTTTTGTTGCTTTTAAGTCAAATAAAACATGTAACTGTATATAACTCGTGTCATAATACAATCTGACTCCCAACCCACGACTGCTCGCAAAGTCTCTAACCGTAATCGAAATCCCGGCACGTGTGCTATGACTCGGCTACACTCCGGGCCAAATGGAGCTTGCCAACTTCGCCGGAACATCTTCTATCCTGGCTTCTATCCGTCTGGGTGTACCTGCGTGGCATGAACGCAGCCCCCGAAGAAGAGGGGTCAGTACAAGCAATGTACTGAGTATGTAAGACATGAACAGTAACAACATAGTAAAAGCTGTACATATGAGACATATCATGTGTAAAACGGTAACCTGTGCAGAGTAATAACTGTATGGAAACATAGACAGTATCACAGGATAGGGGAGCAACCTGTACATGTGAGTGCCACTCAGGGCGGAGGCCATGCACGCCTAGCTTTTTCTTTTTCTTTTTCTGAACACGGTGTTTCTTGTTTTTGTACATAGAAAACAGATACTTTTCAGAAAACGGTACTTTTTATTTGCAGTACAGACGCCGAATTCATCGGCTCTCCCACCCCCCTCCCCAACAGTGTCCCAAATATATCATAGTATATATATATATATATCACAGAACAGACGCCGCGTACGGCTCTCCCATAAATCCCGCGTCCGGGCATCCCGCGTCCGGGATGATAAGCCAGCTGAATCAGGTGGACACAGTTGCCCTCCCCATTCCCCACACATATACAGTGTATACAAATACATTCATCAATATCAGGTATTATATACATTATGATATAAACAATTAAACAGCATGCATGGGAGCCCAAGGAAAAGCTATAACGCTATCGGAGTGACGTAAGGTCGGTAACCTCCGATTTCATTATGAAATAACCATGGGCGCTTTATCTCACCTTGAAGGAACTAGTAGTAAGGCGAGACAATTAATGGAAAGCAATATCATGAGAAAGTATAACCTAGGATCATAGGGCATCGTTCGTGTACTTAGAATCTTTAAAGGAAAACACTATTCATGAGTAGAACCGAGGATTCAAGAAATAGTTTAACGTTCTCATCTCGGCACTGGAATCATAGTCTTGGAACCTTTATTCATAGAATCATTTTTTTCCATCATAGAGTCATAGTCGTCGTCTTAGTCATTAAGACCTGCAATATTGTAAAACTTAGTTTTTTGGAGAAAAACGAGTATTTTGGAAAACATTTGTAAACTTTTAGGAAGGAAAATCATGTTTTGGAATCGAGGGGTTTGTAAAAACAATTATTATTTAGTAGTCAGAGTAATAACCAAAAACTTTCCTTAACTATAGAATAAAAATAAGCCAAATGGGTCAATAAGAGAGAGTTCGGGAATAGTAGGCCCACCTCGAGTCAAATGAGGCAAGCATATCAAATTTACGTATATTACGGTTCATGGCGTCCCTTGGGAGGGTCTTAGGATAATCGAATCCTATTTGTGTAAGTTCGGATGTTTGAGAAGTTTTTCCAACACTTTATGCAAGTTCTAATTCAATTCTACTGAATGAATAGTAACTAGTTTTCAATCTCGGATTGCTAGAGTTAGGGAAGTCTCCGAGGCGCGAAATCAAGCCTATACGTCTAGGACATGCCAAAGAAAGAAAGTAAGGTCTTACATACCTCTTTCCGCTCCTTCTGCTACTCCAAATCCAAGTTGCAAATTCACCAAAATCTACAAATTGGTCATATTTACCAAACCTTAGTTAGGGCATTCATGAGTTGATTCTTCAAAATAACACTTTGTCGCCGAAATTTCGGCACATTTCTCCGTAAATACACCGTCCCGAGAATATGGCTCGGCCCAATTCAACAACAACAACCCGAGAATGGAACTCGGCCACAATATCAACAACAATGCCAACAATCCATAGGTAATTCAAAACACATTCTAACATTCCATTCATATTCAATTAACTACGTACCTTCCAACCAACACCATTGATCATGCATTCAAGTGTTATTCCGAGGCCATTTAACCACGATTTACAAGCATTCCAAGTAATCTATACAATATTCAAAACACCCCAAACCATATGCCACTTTACCCGAACTACCAATTTCCATAAAAACAACGATAATATGTTTCTTTCTTCCAAATTCATATACTACGTCAACAATCCATACGTCTTCAACAATATTTTCATAAACTCACAAAGTTACATTAAAATCATATCAATCTTCCAAAACAGCCCGCAACACTACAAATTCAACATGAGTCATCAAACATTCATTTTTCTCATCAAATTCATAACGACGACAATCCAAACATACTACATACATTTAGTTCTTCACTTGCACTCACCCACCCTATTCGGCCAAGCACCAACATAGCACTATATTTTCATGAACTTTATTCATTTCTACATTCCACAACATTCACAAGTCATACATAACACAACACAACATAACACAACACAACATAACATAACCACACACACACGGCCACCATCACCACCATACGGCCAATACACATAACACACCCTATTCACATGATTTCCATTCATTTCTATACATCACAACATGCATAACCATCCATAATACATATAAGAAGATTGGATTCTTACCTTTTTCCTTCAATTTCTCCTTTAATTATGATCATGAACTTGCTACAAAGAGGGGTTTCTTGCCCCAACAACTCTTCCATGTTAAAGAGGACTTCAACTTAGTAGGAATACTAGGAAAAATATATTTTTTGATCACTATGTCAAGGGGCTAAAATTTTGCCCCTTTGGCCGTGACCTTCTTTCTCCTCTCCCCTCTCTTCTTTTTTTTTTTTTCCAAGTCTTCTTTCCAACTTTCCTTGAATTAAAAGATGAACTCTCTTATTTATATATATATAGCTTTCTTCAACATGTGAGGGGCACATGCCCCTCTCTCCATTTTTCTAGAATTCCCCTTTCTTTTCTTGAAATTTCCTTAAGGCAAAAGATGACTTATTTGTCATCTTTTCTCACACTTTTCTTTCTTTTTTTTTTCCATGTCCAATATGGCCCTTCATGAAACTTCTTGAATCTTGTGAAATTACTATTTTACCCCTCGACTTTTCTCAATATTACCATTTTGTCCCTAGCCTTCCGCATTATTTTCACGACCCATTTTGCGAATTTCCTTTTCGTCCTCAACCCCGCACAATATTTCCATGCTAATAATAGTTATAAATATTATTTACAACAACCCGTCCGTTAAAATAATTTTTGAGAATGGTCTCGCCTTTAACTTTCCACGACGACTTTGTCATATTCAAACGTACAAAATACAGGCTATAACATCCTCCCCCCCTTTAGAACATTCGTCCTCGAATGTTCAACTGACCTTATGGGCATCATAATGCTCTGGGAGGGTTCCTTTTATAGCTACTCTTTCCCTTATGCCCGTTCCTTATCCTTTACCTTATTTTCCTCTTCATCGAACTCCTCGGTCTCTCCCCCTTTAAGGGGCTCCTTATATGCCGATAGTCCTTTTATGAAGTCTTTGTTGATACCTTATTCCTCGCCTTCCTTCCAATCCTATGCCTCACATATCGGGAACTCTTTACTTTTCACCCTTTTTCCGGCATCCCGATTCCTTATTTTCCAGCTACTCACTCTCTTTCTTTTCCGAATACGGTACACATTTTCATCTCTTTGTATATATATACATTTACTATCAACTAACCTACAAGGTACTTCCCAACGTTATTCAAGCCTATCCTAATTCCCAAGTCCGTGACACACTTCCCCGTCTCTTTTCCGAACTAATCCACCTCGTCTTACGCGTCCTCTTAAGGTCTTCATCCATCCATATATTTTAGTTTTCCTTAGGTTACTCTTAACTTGTTCACTTATCCTTGCATCTCAATTTGTAGAACTTTTGGTTTATTCCCGGGGGGGTCACCCATCCCGAAATTGCTCTCACCGAGCACGCTTAACCTTGAAACTTTGCTAAAATCCGGTGCCTTAACGATGATATTTTTGCGTCCACTTTCTCACATGGCCTTTACTACTCGATCTCGAAGCCAATCAAAACTTTACAACTTCCGAGATATCTTCATAATACGTCCTTTCTTCTACAATGACAGTTTTGCCCTTTTTAATTCCTGATGTTCACCTTCCGCCTGCATGTATAACTATTTCTTGTCTGGCGCCCAGCTCCACGTAACAGAACAAATATATCAGTCCGGTCTTACCTCTCTCGACTTCCATAACGTCATTCGCCTTTTTCCATCGATACTGGGCGCCTGCGGGAAATCAACGATGAGTATAAGGAATCTTGTTTCCTATGACTTGGCTCTATCGCACGATCTAATGACAGAAAGAAGGTCAATAATTCCTAGATGCCCCGCGACCTCCGTCTATAGATGTGGCCGGCTTCACACCCATAAACAGGACTCTACCGGACACGACTTTGCAGACAACCCTTGGACCGACCTGCTCTGATACCACTTTGTCACACCCCGATCTTGATCAGGGTGTGATGGGCACCCGACCCCGTGACCGGAGCCGAGCGAACCCGCTGATCCTTACTACGTAAAATTTTTTTTTGAAAACCTTTAAGACAAGTAAACGTAAATAGATGACTGAAATACTCTTTTGTTGCTTTTAAGTCAAATAAAACATGTAACTGTATATAACTCGTGTCATAATACAATCTGACTCCCGGAACCCACGACTGTCGCAAAGTCTCTAACCGTAATCGAAATCTGGCACGTGTGCTATGACTCGGCTACACTCCGGGCCAAATGGAGCTTGCCAACTTCGCCGGAACATCTTCTATCCGGCTTCTATCCGTCTGGGTGTACCGCGTGGCATGAATGCGACCCCCGAAGAAGAGGGGTCGGACGAGCAATGTGCGAGTATGTAAGACATGAACAGTAACAACATAGTAAAAGCTGTACATATGAGACATATCATGTGTAAAACGGTAACCTGTGCAGAGTAATAACTGTATGGAAACATAGACAGTATCACAGGATAGGGGAGCAACCTGTACATGTGAGTGCCACTCAGGGCGGAGGCCATGCACGCCTAGCTTTTTCTTTTTCTTTTCTTTTTCTGAACACGGTGTTTCTTGTTTTTGTACATAGAAAACGAGATACTTTTTAAAAACGGTACTTTTTATTTGCAGTACAGACGCCGAATTCATCGGCTCTCCCACCCCCCTCCCCAACAGTGTCCCAAATATATCATAGTATATATATATATATATCACAGAACAGACGCCGCGTACGGCTCTCCCATAAATCCCGCGTCCGGGCATCCCGCGTCCGGGATGATAAGCCGTGAATCAGGTGGACACAGTTGCCCTCCCCATTCCCCACACATATACAGTGTATACAAATACATTCATCAATATCAGGTATTATATACATTATCATATAAACAATTAAACAACATGCATGGGAGCCCAAGGAAAAGCTATAACGCTATCGGAGTGACGTAAGGTCGGTAACCTCCGATTTCATTATGAAATAACCATGGGCGCTTTATCTCACCTTGAAGGAACTAGTAGTAAGGCGAGACAATTAATGGAAAGCAATATCATGAGAAAGTATAACCTAGGATCATAGGGCATCGTTCGTGTACTTAGAATCTTTAAAGGAAAACACTATTCATGAGTAGAACCGAGGATTCAAGAAATAGTTTAACGTTCTCATCTCTAAGACGGAATCATAGTCTTGGAACCTTTATTCATAGAATCATTTTTTTCCATCATAGAGTCATAGTCGTCGTCTTAGTCATTAAGACCTGCAATATTGTAAAACTTAGTTTTTTGGAGAAAAACGAGTATTTTGGAAAACATTTGTAAACTTTTAGGAAGGAAAATCATGTTTTGGAATCGAGGGGTTTGTAAAAACAATTATTATTTAGTAGTCAGAGTAATAACCAAAAACTTTCCTTAACTATAGAATAAAAATAAGCCAAATGGGTCAATAAGAGAGAGTTCGGGAATAGTAGGCCCACCTCGAGTCAAATGAGGCAGCATATCAAATTTACGTATATTACAGTTCATGGCGTCCCTTGGGAGGGTCTTAGGATAATCGAATCCTATTTGTGTAAGTTCTGGATGTTTGAGAAGTTTTTCCAACACTTTATGCAAGTTCTAATTCAATTCTACTGAATGAATAGTAACTAGTTTTCAATCTCGGATTGCTAGAGTTAGGGAAGTCTCCGAGGCGCGAAATCAAGCCTATACGTCTAGGACATGCCAAAGAAAGAAAGTAAGGTCTTACATACCTCTTTCCGCTCCTTCTGCTACTCCAAATCCAAGTTGCAAATTCGCCAAAATCTACAAATTGGTCATATTTACCAAACCTTAGTTAGGGCATTCATGAGTTGATTCTTCAAAATAACACTTTGTCTGCCGAAATTTCGGCAGCATTTCCTCTGTAAATACACCGTCCCGAGAATATGGCTCGGCCCAATTCAACAACAACAACCCGAGAATGGAACTCGGCCACAATATCAACAACAATGCCAACAATCCATAGGTAATTCAAAACACATTCTAACATTCCATTCATATTCAATTAACTACGTACCTTCCAACCAACACCATTGATCATGCATTCAAGTGTTATTCGAGGCCATTTAACCACGATTTACAAGCATTCCAAGTAATCTATACAATATTCAAAACACCCCAAACCATATGCCACTTTACCCGAACTACCAATTTCCATAAAAACAACGATAATATGTTTCTTTCTTCCAAATTCATATACTACGTCAACAATCCATACGTCTTCAACAATATTTTCATAAACTCACAAAGTTACATTAAAATCATATCAATCTTCCAAAACAGCCCGCAACACTACAAATTCAACATGAGTCATCAAACATTCATTTTTCTCATCAAATTCATAACGACGACAATCCAAACATACTACATACATTTAGTTCTTCACTTGCACTCACCCACCCTATTCGGCCAAGCACCAACATAGCACTATATTTTCATGAACTTTATTCATTTCTACATTCCACAACATTCACAAGTCATACATAACACAACACAACATAACACAACACAACATAACATAACCACACACACACGGCCACCATCACCACCATACGGCCAATACACATAACACACCCTATTCACATGATTTCCATTCATTTCTATACATCACAACATGCATAACCATCCATAATACATATAAGAAGATTGGATTCTTACCTTTTTCCTTCAATTTCTCCTTTAATTATGATCATGAACTTGCTACAAAGAGGGGGTTTCTTGCCCCAACAACTCTTCCATGTTAAAGAGGACTTCCAACTTAGTAGGAATACTAGGAAAAATATATTTTTTGATCACTATGTCAAGGGGCTAAAATTTTGCCCCTTTGGCCGTGACCTTCTTTCTCCTCTCCCTCTCTCTTTTTTTTTTTTTCCAAGTCTTCTTTCCAACTTTCCTTGAATTAAAAGATGAACTCTCTTATTTATATATATATAGCTTTCTTCAACATGTGAGGGGCACATGCCCCTCTCTCCATTTTTCTAGAATTCCCCTTTCTTTTCTTGAAATTTCCTTAAGGCAAAAGATGACTTATTTGTCATCTTTTCTCACACTTTTCTTTCTTTTTCTTTTTTTTTTCCATGTCCAATATGGCCCTTCATGAAACTTCTTGAATCTTGTGAAATTACTATTTTACCCCTCGACTTTTCTCAATATTACCATTTTGTCCCTAGCCTTCCGCATTATTTTCACGACCCATTTTGCGAATTTCCTTTTTCGTCCTCAACCCTGCACAATATTTCCATGCTAATAATAGTTATAAATATTATTTACAACAACCCGTCCGTTAAAATAATTTTTGAGAATGGTCTCGCCTTTAACTTTCCACGACGACTTTGTCATATTCAAACGTACAAAATACAGGCTATAACACTATTCTAAATCCAAAGAGTGGTGGAGGTAATTCTTATGAGAGGTGTGCTGCAATTAGCACTCAGAGTGGGAAACTACTTCAAAGTGCAGAGAAGAAGGTGATTAATCTCAAGCCAGGTGCTGAACAAGAAGAGGCACAATATGATGTGGCAAAAGTTGCTGATGAGGTCCAGACAGAGGTTCCTATTGTGAAGCAAGTTGTTGATATTCCAGAAAATTCTAAAAATCATGAAGGTAGTAGTGACACTAGCAAGGCAACAGTTAAAGGGCTCTTCGCCCTTTGATCCAACTATTTTAATCTACACCTCCCTTTCCATAGAGGTTGGTAAAGAAAACTGAGGATGATAAGTGTTAGAGATTCTATGATCAGTTAAAGCAGCTATCGATGAACATTCCTTTTCTTGACGCCTTCCAAGAGACGTCGGGTTTTGCAAAATATCTGAAGGAGCTATTGACAAAGAAGAGATCGATCAAGCATGACGCTGTGAGTCTGACTCATCATATTAGTTCTATTATATCTATAACTTGTGTTTAGAAGAAAGAGGATTCAGGGGGCCTTTTATTTCATGTTCTGTTGGTCACCATGATTTTGCTCGTGCTTTATGTGATAATGGGGCTAGAATTAACCTCATGCCGCTTGCTATTCATAGACAATCAGGGTTGGGAATGCCTAGACCTACCGCCATGTGACTACAGAAGGCTGATAGATCTATAAAGAGGCACTGGGGTTGTTGAACATGTGCTTTTTTGAGTTGGCAAATTCCTTTTATCGGCAGATTTTGTGATTCTTGATTGTCTTTGTTGATCGAGATATTCCTATTATTCTGGAGAGACCTTTCCTTGTCATGGGAAGGGCTTTTATGGATTCAGAGAAGAATGAGATCAAGTTCCGTGTTAATGATGAAGAGGCACTTTTCAGGCTAGAACGGGAATGAAGCTACCGAGTGCTTACGAAAGCATTTCGGTTATTGATGCCATTGATGTGATAAATGAGGCAGTTGAATTTAAAATGGAAAGAAAAATGTTTGGGTGAGGCTCTAGCAGCCATATTGGTGAACTTTGATGTTGATGATATGGAAGGTTACGTAGAGACTGTCAATTCTCTTGTGGGGTTAGGTTCCTACTCTTACCAACCAAAGAAGCTGAATCTTGATCTTGAGAACAGAAAGAATCTTCCAAAAGCCATCTATTTTAGAGTGGCCCAAGCTTGACCTTAAGAAGCTTCCTTCACATCCGAGGTATGAATTTCTACGCCCGGATAATACTTTGTTGTGATTGTGTCTCGCTTTGTTGAATGATGAGCGGACGAAGAGGTTGTTGGAGATTTTTAGAGGGTATAGATGTGCGATTGGGTAGACCATTGCGGACATTCGGGTATTCTTCTGTTATTTGTGAGTACAAAATTCAGCTCGAGAAGGACAACACACCGAGTGTTAAACATCAGAGGAGATTGAATCCACCCATGGAAGAGGTAGTCAAGAAAGAGATTATTAAGTAGTTAGATATTGGAGTTGTTTTTCCTATTGCAGATAGTAAATGGATAAGCCCGGTTCAATGTGTTCCGAAGAAGGGACGTATCACAGTGGTACCTAATGCTAAGAACGAGTTGATTCCAACAAGAATCAGTACGGGTGGCTTATCTCGTATGGATTATCGGAAGCCGAATTCTACAACTTACAAAGACCATTTCCCATGCCTTTTATTGATCGTATACTTCATCGCTGTAGAGGGAAGGTCATACTATTGCTTCCTAGATGGGTGTTATGGCCATAACCAAATTAATATTTCTCTTGAAGACCAAGGAAGAATACTACTTTGACTTATCCTTATAGGACATTTGCTTTCACGGATGCCGTTTGGTCTTTGTAATGTACCGGCCACATTTCGGTGCATGATGTCTATTTTCTCGGATATGGTTGAGGACTTCTTGGAGGTCTTCATGGATGATTTCTTAGTTGTGGGTGATTCATTTGATGAATGACTTGACCACTTGGGTTGAGTGCTGAAGAGATGTGAGAAGACTAATATTGTGCTTGACTGGGAGAAATGTCATTTTATGGTGATGGAAGGGATCGTCCTCGGTCACAAAATCTCTGAGAAAGGGATTGAGATTGATCAAGCTAAAATAGATGTCATTTCCAAGCTTCCTCCACCCATCTCTATGAAAGGAGTCCAAAGCTTTTTGAGGCATGTCAGTTTCTATCAGCACTTTATTAAAGATTTCTTCGAGATTGCTAACCCCATGTGCAAGCTTCTTGAAAAAGAGGCTAAGTTTGATGTTGATGAGAAATGTCACAAGGTGTTTGATGAGTTGAAGGAGCGTCTTACTTCTTCTCCTATTATTATTTCACTAGATTGGTCACTACCATTCGAGCTAATGTGTGATGCGAGCGGATTTGCTGTTGGTGCTGTGCTTGGTGAAAGACATAATAAGATCATTCACCCGATTTACTATGCCAGGAAAATGTTCAATGTGGCGCAGATGAATTCTATTGTTACTGAGCAAGAGCTGCTTGATATATAGTCTTTGCGTTCGAGAAATTCAGGGCCTATCTGTTGGGGTCCACGTTGGTTGTATACACTGATCATGCAACGTTGAGGTATCTGATGGTGAAGAATGATGCAAAACCACCATTGATTAGATGGGTCCTCTTATTGCAAGAATTTTCACTTTAAGGTGAAAGGTCGCAAAGGGTCTGAAAATCAAGTTGCAGATCATCTCTCATGGCCTAAAGAAGCTGGGATACCGCCGTGTAAGAGCTTGATATAGACAATGCATTCCCGCATTAGATAGTTCTAGCAGGGGGCTTCATCTAAGGTGGCACCATGGTGTGCAAATATTTCCAACTTTTGGTGATGGGTCTTATTCCGTATGAAATCAAGACATATCGAAGAAAAGGTTCTTCGAGGACTCTTGCCGCAATATTGGGATGAGCTATACTTGTTCCGACATGCACCGACAATATCGTTAGGGCCAGGTCCCCGAGTTAGAAGTGATGGATATTCAAGGCCTACCATAACTCTCTCTGCTGGGGTTATCATAGTTGAAATTGGACCGGCAGCCTAAAGTGCTCGAGTGTGGATATTATTGGTCAACGCTTTTATCTTGACGCAAACTTAATGGTAAAATCTTGTGATCAACGCCAACATCAAGGGGCGATATCTAAGAGGCAGGAGATGCCTATGAATTATGTGATCGAAGTTTAACTCTTCTATATTTGGGGTATTGACTTCATGGGGCCTTTCGTGACTTCTAGTGGCATGAAATACATTTTCATGGTTGTTGATTATGTTTCAAAATGGGTAGAAGCAGTGGCCATACCTAATAATGAGAGGAAGAGTGTCATCCAATTTCTCAAGAAGAATATCTTCACCCGATCTCTAAGACCCCATGGGCTCTTATTAGTGATGGCGAAACGCACTTCGTAAAAAGTCATTTGCGTATCGCTTGCCAAGTATGGTGTTGATCATCGGGTGGTCACTCCATATCACCATCAAACTAGTGGCCAGGTGAAAGTCTCCAATCAGGAGATAAAGAGTATTTTGGCCAAGACGGTCAATGTAAATAGAACTGACTGGGCTCGAAAACTTGATGATGCTCTTTGGGCGTAAAGAACATCATTTAAAATGCCTATTGGGACTTGTCCTTATAGGCTGGTTTTTGGCAAGGCATGTCATCTGCCAGTCGAGCTTGAACACAAAGCCTTGTGGGCACTGAAGAAGTTGAATATGGACTGGGAAGAAACAACCAAGCTGAGGTTGTTTCAGATGAATAAAATGGATGAATTCCGATATCATGCCTATGAAAGAGCGGCCTTGTACAAGGAAAAGATGAAATACTATCATGATGTCAAGATCCTCAAGCGAGACTTTCAGAAGGGTGATTTTGTCCTGCTGTATAACTCAAGGCTGAAGCTTTTTCTGGGAAAATTGAAATCAAGATGGTCTGGACCTTTCGAATTGGTGAGTGTTCCACCCAATGGCTAAATGGAATTGAAGACCATGGATGGGACTCGGACATTTCGGGTGAATTGATAAAGGGTGAAGCACTACCATTAGTGCATTGATGGAGATACGATCATTAACGGACACAAAGCTTAAGCATGGATACATTCTTGACCGGAGTAAAACAAGAATAACACCATCGTCATGTTAAATCAAGTGTTGCTTAGAGACAACCCAAGATATGCCTGCAAAACGCACCGCAAAGAGAGGTAGTAGGCCCAAAGTAGCTGGAAGGGGTCGAGGTAGAGACAGGGCTGGTGTAACACACCAGTTGTGTGACTCCCCCTCCCAGTCTGAAGAAGAGGAGGAGGTTATGCGGCAAAAAAAAACAGGGGTGCTACAACATCTTATCCCCGAGCATGACACATCAACTATGATTCCTCCCGGTCCGAAGAGTGGGGAATCTTCATCATCCGCCGGGGATACAGTCCGAGAAGGCGAACAGCGAGTGGCTCAACCAAGCCTTTCAACTACTTATCCTAGTCCTTTGGCTCCAGGTGATGACGAAGAGGGCTGAAAATTGGAAATAAGAGGTAAACGGACGAATGAGGGAGGCTTTGCAGTTTGGGTTCAAGGGAGCCAAAGAACTGTATGAGGTGGGGATAGCTCCGACAAAGAGAGGGGGCAAGCAACAAAGAAATATCTGGGAAGAGCTGCGATTGACTTTCGAGGACCTATTCGCCTACCCTCACACTGCTGAGGCACTCCTGTTGTACCGGCTCGCAGCATTTGGCAACCCTCCTGCCGATTATTATCTGGTGCTTGTGAGGAGTTGTATGCCAATTATGGGGATGTGTTACTTCTGATGGAATGACCAAGTGTGCCAATTCACAAAGTACCACAACTTGAGAATATTACGATCCGCAATGTCAAGGTCGACGTTTCCAGCAAGGCCATCAACGTGGTCTATTTTGGTGATGACTATGCGAGCCGATCAATGAGGCCGAATTCATGGACAAAAGAGAGAGGAAGGGTGACAGTGTCCGTGCTACACAGGTGGGTAGCCGTTGTAATAGCGTGGGGTACTCCAGCTTGGGCGACAAGTCCGAATCAAAAGATTATCAAAAGTTCTCTCACCTTTGAAGCCAAGTTTTGGTGGAATTTGTTCAGATACATGGTGTTAACACCCAATTTTTCCATCCAAAAATTTAAATTAGCTAGTCAAGCTTCTTGAATCGCAAACAGAGTAAAAGACTTATTCAGAAAATAAAAAATACTTTCTAAACAGCTTTTTGGTGTTATTTTAGCATTTCATTGGCGAAATACCCTAATATATATTATTTATATTTTACATATAATTTTAAGTATTAATTGTGTCTATTTTATCAATTCGAAAATCAATTCGCACAAATAAACAAGTGTTTGATTAAGTAGGTATTTTTAATTGTCAAAGTAATACTTTTACTTTGTTAAAGTCAAGAAGCTTGATTAATTAATTGAATAGTTATTTCATCTCAATTTTACTTCATTTAGTTTAATTTGAAAAGGTTGGTTTGATTTTACAAAGATCGGGTTTAGCTGGCTATTTGAGCAATATTTTGGTTACAATTGAAATGAAAAGGCTATTCTTCAAATTCAATTGTGGCCAAAATTTTAAGTCATAAATCAGACTCAAAATGGCCAGCCCAATAGGCATAACCCGGTCCAATTCCCATGTAATACCCCTAATTCTCTTTTGTTTTTCATTTTTTGAGAAAAATGCAAGAACCAAACGAACCCTTAATCCTGACGTATGATCCGGCTCACCATGACCTTTTTCTGGCAAAAATTTGTCTTCAACGGTAATGTGCCCTTTTTTCTTCTAATTTTCAATTGATTTTTGCTTAGCTTCTCCAGTAAGATTTGAATTTCAAACAATTTGCATAGGCTTTTTTCTAATTGTACCACATCATTTAGAAGTCCAAAAATTTGGACATTGGCTCTCCTATAAAGAGGAGCCCTTTCCTTTCATTTGAAGAAATTGAGAGACCAAAAAATTGGTTTCTACACCATCAATGGGGTTTTTCTTACAACCCCAAGAGTGAGAGAACACTCAAAAACCCGGCTAAGCCATGAGTTTCGAGGAAGTTCTCGCTCATGTTTAATGTTTGGAAGTCATTTCCATTCGTCAGAAATAGATTTGGTTGAATGGTAGTTCGTCGTCAACTCTCGTCGCCCCCGTCGCCGCATCTAAAAAAGTTAATTTTCCTTTTCGTCCTAATTTTATTTCGAATTTTCCTGTAATAAGGCTAGCTTAGTTTTGATGTCAAGTTGCTGATTTGTAGTATGATTTTCCTTATCTGAACATCATTTTAGTTTCTGCTATCTCTAAATTTTATAGAACTTTTAGTCGTAACCTTGTCGGAGTTAAGTAATCAGTTTGTTTTCCCCATATGTTAAGAATGCTTACTTTTTGCTTACTTCAGTTTGAGCTAGACTAATTTAAGATTATGTATTGTCCAGTTGCTTAAGGATGAAGATTAAAGCATATGTATGAAGATTAAAGCATATGTTTAAGGTGACGCACTGTTAGATTAGCTGTTGTTTTAAATTTGCATTGTTTCCTCTAATTAATTTAGACAATATAGATCAGTTATGAATCCATTGTTTCGAGCTCAATTGTAAATGTCCCTCATATAGTCTTAACTGTATAAGTACTTGACTCTAGTCTCATCCATAATGACCATTAGTTGAATCTGAGTCAATAACTTTTAGCCTAATGAAGGTTGTTGTCTGTTGTAGTCAAGCTTGACCAAATAAAACTAAATCCTTAGTTCGACTTAAAAAAAAAAAAAAAAAAGATGACTTCATGTGTTAGATGCTGAGTATATTGCTTGTTTGTTGTCAAAACAAACAAAGTAGTAGCTAATATGATTAAAGTTCTGTTTAAGTAGAGGACAAGCCACCCTTAAGTTTGAACTCATGTTTTCTTGAAAGTTTTTTCTAGTCTATGTACTAATGATATTTGAAGCAAGATAGGACCTTGATCTTGTTAATCAGTAAGCTATACAAGTTGTTTATATGTAAACTAAAGTTCACACATAGGGAAGCATGACCACTTTGAATCTATCCCATATCTTCCATACAAGAACTAAATTGATTTTCCACATTAATAAATAACTCTTGTGTTAGCTCTATTTGACTTTATGTTGTTTGTAGACTTGAATGTGATCCTATGCCATTTATTAACTCTTGGAGTTAGGAGTTGATTAAATGGATATTTTGTAGTCCCATCAGGTATAGGACTGATTCAATTTGTGAGATAAAATTCTATACTCAACTCCGTTACACTGTTTGAGAACTTGTTGTTCTGAAGAAATGCATAGCTGTGTTTATTAACAAGCTGTAAGTTGTCTGTTTTCAATAGCTAATGTTGGTTCCACTTGATTAAAGTGTTATTCTTTTGCTTGAGTAGTTAAACCCCTACTATAGATGTTATTTCCTAGAGTTAAATACTCTCTTTCCTTCAAAAAAGTTGCGATCAAGCATAAGTCTTTTTATTTTAGTAGTTGAAATCAGTCTCTGTTTAGGTCTTAAACAAAATATAGGTTGAATAGAGAATTTGTAAACCAATGGGGTTACTCTCTCTAAGTTAAGTATTGCTTTAAAATATAATTAGCTTTTCAGTTAGTTCCCCAGGTAAATTCTATTAATAAAAAATATGTGTTCAATTTAACCCCCCCCCCCCCCTTTCCCATATGTCTAATCACTCCAAAGGAGTAAGAAATGAACTCTTAGTTATTTAATGATATGTTTTCCTTCCTTACTTTTCCCTGGTTTGCCTAGAAAATAATCATGATGAATCCTCCAAGTTGTGTCCTTTTTTTTTGTATGTTTCTGTAAATAGCTGGAGTGTTAAAGTTTAGTTACTATTTTCTCAAAGGCATTCCTCTCTTTGCTAAAACAAGTTTGTATCCTAAAGAATTTTCAAATCTGCTTGTTGTGTGTATCTAGATGAGTGTTTTCTTTAGGGTCTGGTAATGTTTTTATTTTCTTCCTCTTTACTGTTCTGCTTCCTCTTTGATAGCAACATGAAATTGATATGCTTAGCTTGTGTGTTTCTTCAAAGTTGTTTGATAAACTTTAGACAAACATGTTTGGTTCTAGCTTTTGTGGAAGGACATTGATTTTTCTCAAAGACTAAACTGATTTTTCTGCACTTTTAAAATCAACGCATTAAGGTTAGGGAACAGTTGTGATTCCTTTTGATTTTGCAAAAAATGATTCTTAACTGGTGTAGTATGGATTGGAATAAGTTTTTATTTTGCTGAGGATTTAGCTTGGTTTTTATATGGTCTCTCATTTTGAAAGAAGAAATCTGTTGCAGTGTTGGTTGCTTGTCTTTAGCTTATTATGTGTTTCCCAACTTTGTCCTAACCTGGAGTAACTCAAAGCATTGTTTTTTGCTCCCCATAATTAACAAGATGGTGATTTAGAAATAGTTTTATCCATAAATTCAATTTCGAAACTAGTATGAGGGTAAAATAATGAGATCTTATAGTCTGTCTGTTTTACTATTGTTGGCAATAGTCCTCTCATGTGCACTCAAATTTAAGTTAAAATATAGTTAAGCTTGGTTGAACTTATCTAAATGTGGTATAGGTCTGTCTTAGGCCTCAATAGTAACAAAAATGTCCCTTTTAAAGGGATTTGAGTGTTTAAAATCTTATCAGGAACATATTTAGCATATGTGATATTCATATGTTTAATATAGGTATAATTAGATGTTCAAGCATGAGGTAAATGCATGTTATGCCACGGTCACAAGATATGACAAGCAGATCCTTTCTTTGCCTATGACATGCCTTCTGCATTATGCATTATTTTTTTAAAACTCCTTTGTATTGTTTGATATTCATTCTTCACCCTTCTCCTTCTTTGCATGACCTGAGGGGAAAACTCAAACCTCAAATGATCTCGTATCCCTTGAGGCAACTGTTGCTGCCATGATTCTCTACGAAATAGATAAAGCATATAAATGTCAATGCACCTTTGAGTTGAGGCTACTGTTTGTTGTTGCTTTCTCTGAGAATCTGCTAATGTTTCTTTTCAAGATATATTTTTCTGCTTCTTGGTTTGTGGTTATCATTGTGAGAGGTCACTGCTTCCTTACTTTAGGTAAAGCATATGGCTAAACTTGAGCTGGCTGCTGTAGTCTGGTGCATCATTGCCAAGGTAAATGAGTGTTGCATTTGAGCCAAAGTGCTAATGAACTTTCAGGCAGGGAAATGCTGCACTTTGAGTTAAAGTGCTACTGCATATTCTGATATCCCTATTGTAGCGCTTCGATATTTTTTCCAATTCGTATTTGCACTTGCCTCATTTAAAAGGAAAGTGTCCCAGGGAAGTACAGTTGTCAATCGTATTGGGAAAAAGGAAAAATACACCTCTACGTAATGGTACTCTAAATGGACTTTTTTTTTACAGTCGCCACCTAATTATTAGGAAATTAGAAAAACCAATTTGAAAAGGGTTCATTCAAAACAGTTAAATTTTAAAAGAATCCTAATCTAACCAAAGTATGGGTAAGGGTTCTGGTTGTCACGACCCAACCCCGTAGACCGTGACTAGTGCCCGAGCTGGACACTCGTATACACCTGTTATCTATAGTCATACACTACTAGCATGAACGAACTGGTATAAATATAGAGACAAGACGTATGCATATCAAAGCTACCTATCTCCTGAGGAGTTACAACCTTTAACAGTTAATATCGCACAAAAGCCGGCAAGGCTGTCATATATATATATATGTATAGGGGAACGTCCCAACAAAACATAAGCCGAGAAGGCTACCTTCATACACAGCTGCCATAATAAGCATATATATCTACGCAAGCCGGCAAGGCTGCTACTACAAATAGGTATGCCCCAAAGTAAGCCATGCCCATACAACGAAACAACAACTACACACAGACCCACACATGTGACCACAGACCTCTAAGAGTGACAACGACATCATATGATGGGACAGGGCCCCGCCGTACCCTGAACAACAGCATATATACATATCAAAAGGCTATACCACGACGCTAGTTGCAAACATTAACTTAATCTATAACCCTTAATTTATTTTGGAAAATAAGCTAGGGTTTGGTAAGAACAAGTAACAAGAACTCGGGGCATTAACCCTCATTTAATAGATTCACTTAGGAATAAGAGGAATTTACTTGACACATATCAACCGTTCTTCATATCAACTCTTTTATATTTGGGAAAATCATAAAGATAAATAGTCCTTAACTATTGGGAAATATTAGGGATTCAATTAGAGCTTAAGTGTACTCTTACAACGATCCGTTAGAAGTATATAAAGATCAACACCATAGCATACAATTTATCTAAAGGGGACGCAACATTGGTTTCTTTAATCATATTCATTACAATCAAAGAAATTAGCTAATAAACAACAAATTTTCTACAAACTCAATGGAATACCAAAATTACACCGCAAGAAAGTACTATACGACCGTAGTAACCTTTTCATACCATATTCCGTGGGATTCGATCCCAAACTATATTTGACATCATCCGCTTTACATTATTTAATAGGTGTAATTTGAGTGTATCAAATTTTGTCGCCGTTGTCGGGGAATACGGTTTTGAAATTACTAAATAGTTTGTGCTTTAATTAAAGTCTTTTTATACTCCATCACACCTTGTTTTCTGTTTCTTGTGAACTAGGTGATCATGAACAACGAGAGGAGGACGTGAAGCGGTGGTAATAGGGGTCTGCAAGCGCAAGACCCACCGGTGGATGTGGAGGTTAACAATGTCTTTGCGGATATGCTAGACAAAGGGGAACATGCGCGCTCTTGTTCCACCTTGGGTGAATGATGCAAACCGCAAGATCTACTCTACTATCACGCCAATGTTGCTCAAACTTGAGGCATATTTTTGGAACTCTACCGATGATGACCCTCACCAATATTTGAAGAATTTCATCGGTGTGTGTGCCCAACATATGCGAATGTTGTTCCGGATGCTGCTATTAGGCTAAGAGTTTTCAAATACTCTAGTCGGTGAAGCAAGAGCGTGGTTTAAGAAGATGCCCCATAATACTATTCATACGTGGAGAGAGTTGGTTCTTGTTTTCTCAAGAAGTGGTTTCCACCAAGCAAGAAAGCTGAAATTCGTGACAAGATAGATGATTTCAAATAGATTCCAAGGGAACAACTATTTGAAGCTTGGGAGAGATTCAAGGAATATTTGCAGAAGTCTCCAAATCATGGTTTTCCTGAACATATATTGATTGAGAAGTTCCATAGAGAGCTAGAACCATTGACACAAGTAGTGGCCAACAATGCAAATTTGGTGGGTGTTTTATGGACAAGACATACGCCGAATCACTCAATTGCTTGATAAGCTTACTACTCATAATCAAGCATGGATTCGGGTGGTGCGACGATGTAGCCTATGGAGCTCCAATGATCCATAACATTATGAAGGAGAATCAAGTGACTCATGGACTCAGCTCGATAGCAACCAATATTTATTTGCTGACCAAGAGACTTAACGAAAATGAAGCAAAGAAAGTTAATATTGTTAAAGATGTTCCGGGAATGCCCAAGGGCATGTACCAAGTTCAAAAGGGGCCTCCTATGCAGTATGAAGATGCTAACTATGCTAATAACTCTCAAGTGGGTTACCAAAGGCAGTACTACAAAGGAGGCTATCAGAATCAGACTCAGAATCAATGGAGACCTCAACAGAAATAAGGTAATTATTACAATAATTACGGTGGTTCGAACTAGGGCAACTACAACAATAACAATAACTTTGGAAATAGGAGTTCCAATCCCTATATTCCACCAAAAGGTCAGTCGAATGAGTAAGGAAGTTCTAAGTTGAAGGGCATGCTTGAGAAGGTGCTAGCCAACCAAGAAAAAGCAAATAGAACATTGAAGGGGTTGACTGAAACTGTGGGGTCTCACACTGCTTCCATTCAGAAGCTCAAGTCGCAGATGTAAGATATTTCCAGAGAACAACATCCTTCACAAAAGGGAGGACTTAATAGTGACACTATTCTAAATCCAAAGAGTGGTGGAGGTAATTCTTATGAGAGGTGTCTTTGCAATTAGCACTCAGAGTGGGAAACTACTTCAAAGTGCAGAGAAGAAGGTGATTAATCTCAAGCCGAGTCTTTGAACAAGAAGAGGCACAATATGATGTGGCAAAAGTTGCGATGAGGTCCGGACGAGAGGTTCCTATTGTGAAGCAAGTTGTTGATATTCCAGAAAATTCTAAAAATCATGAAGGTAGTAGTGACACTAGCAAGGCAACAGTTAAAGGGCTCTTCGCCCTTTGATCCAACTATTTTAATCTACACCTCCCTTTCCATAGAGGTTGGTAAAGAAAAGCGAGGATGATAAGTGTTAGAGATTCTATGATCGATTAAAGCGGCCTATCGATGAACATTCCTTTTCTTGACGCCTTCCAAGAGACGTCGGGTTTTGCAAAATATCTGAAGGAGCTATTGACAAAGAAGAGATCGATCAAGCATGACACTGTGAGTCTGACTCATCATATTAGTTCTATTATATCTATAACTTGTGTTTAGAAGAAAGAGGATTCAGGGGCCTTTTATTTCATGTTCTGTTGGTCACCATGATTTTGCTCGTGCTTTATGTGATAATGGGGCTAGAATTAACCTCATGTCGCTTGCTATTCATAGACAATCAGGGTTGGGAATGCCTAGACCTACCGCCATGTGACTACAGAAGGCTGATAGATCTATAAAGAGGCCAGTTGGGGTTGTTGAACATGTGCTTTTTTGAGTTGGCAAATTCCTTTTATCGGCAGATTTTGTGATTCTTGATTGTGCTGTTGATCGAGATATTCCTATTATTCTGGAGAGACCTTTCCTTGTCATGGGAAGGGCTTTCATGGATTCAGAGAAGAATGAGATCAAGTTCCGTGTTAATGATGAAGAGGCACTTTTCAGGCTAGAACGGGAATGAAGCTACCGAGTGCTTACGAAAGCATTTCGGTTATTGATGCCATTGATGTGATAAATGAGGCAGTTGAATTTAAAATGGAAAGAAAAATGTTTGGGTGAGGCTCTAGCAGCCATATTGGTGAACTTTGATGTTGATGATATGGAAGGTTACGTAGAGACTGTCAATTCTCTTGTGGGGTTAGGTTCCTACTCTTACCAACCAAAGAAGCTGAATCTTGATCTTGAGAACAGAAAGACTCTTCCAGCGAAGCCATCTATTTTAGAGTGGCCCAAGCTTGACCTTAAGAAGCTTCCTTCACATCTGAGGTATGAATTTCTACGCCTGGATAATACTTTGCCAGTGATTGTGTCTGCTTTGTTGAATGATGAGCAGACGAAGAGGTTGTTGGAGATTTTTAGAGGGGTATAGATGTGCGATTGGGTCGACCATTGCGGACATTCTGGGTATTCCTTCTGTTATTTGTGAGTACAAAATTCAGCTCGAGAAGGACAACACACCGAGTGTTAAACATCAGAGGAGATTGAATCCACCCATGTAAGAGGTAGTCAAGAAAGATATTATTAAGTGGTTAGATGTTGGAGATGTTTACCCTATTGCAGATAGTAAATGGATAAGCCCGGTTCAATGTGTTCCGAAGAAGGGACGTATCACAGTGGTACCTAATGCTAAGAACGAGTTGATTCCAACAAGAACTGTTACCGGGTGGCTTATCTGTATGGATTATCGGAAGCTGAATTCTACAACTTACAAAGACCATTTCCCCATGCCTTTTATTGATCAGATACTTCATCGGCTAGAGGGAAGGTCATACTATTGCTTCCTAGATGGGTGTTATGGCCATAACCAAATTAATATTTCTCTTGAAGACCAGAAGAATACTACTTTGACTTATCCTTATAGGACATTTGCTTTCAGCTGGATGCCGTTTGGTCTTTGTAATGTACCGGCCACATTTCAGCGGTGCATGATGTCTATTTTCTCGGATATGGTTGAGGACTTCTTGGAGGTCTTCATGGATGATTTCTTAGTTGTGGGTGATTCATTTGATGAATGACTTGACCACTTGGGTTGAGTCTTTGAAGAGATGTGAGAAGACTAATATTGTGCTTGGATCGGGAGAAATGTCATTTTATGGTGATGGAAGGGATCGTCCTCGGTCACAAAATCTCTGAGAAAGGGATTGAGATTGATCAAGCTAAAATAGATGTCATTTCCAAGCTTCCTCCACCCATCTCTATGAAAGGAGTCCAAAGCTTTTTGAGGCATGTCAGTTTCTATCAGCACTTTATTAAAGATTTCTCCGAGATTGCTAACCTCATGTGCAAGCTTCTTGAAAAAGAGGCTAAGTTTGATTTTGATGAGAAATGTCACAAGGTGTTTGATGAGTTGAAGGAGCGTCTTACTTCTTCTCCTATTATTATTTCACTAGATTGGTCACTACCATTCGAGCTAATGTGTGATGCGAGCGGATTTGCTGTTGGTGCTGTGCTTGGTGAAAGACATAATAAGATCATTCACCCGATTTACTATGCCAGGAAAATGTTCAATGTGGCGCAGATGAATTCTATTGTTACTGAGCAAGAGCTGCTTGATATATAGTCTTTGCGTTCGAGAAATTCAGGGCCTATCTGTTGGGGTCCACGTTGGTTGTATACACTGATCATGCAACGTTGAGGTATCTGATGGTGAAGAATGATGCAAAACCACCATTGATTAGATGGGTCCTCTTATTGCAAGAATTTTCACTTTAAGGTGAAAGGTCGCAAAGGGTCTGAAAATCAAGTTGCAGATCATCTCTCATGGCCTAAAGAAGCTGGGATACCGCCAGAAGAGCTTGATATAGACAATGCATTCCCAGATTAGATAGTTCTAGCAGTTTCATCTAAGGTGGCACCATGGTGTGCAAATATTTCCAACTTTTTGGTGATGGGTCTTATTCCAGATGAAATCAAGACATATCAGAAGAAAAGGTTCTTGAGGGACTCTTGCCAGTAATATTGGGATGAGCTATACTTGTTCCGGACATGCACTGACAATATCGTTAGGCGTTGTGTCCCCGAGTTAGAAGTGATGGATATTCTGAAGGCCTACCATAACTCTCCTGTTGGGGGTTATCATAGTTGAAATTGGACTGCAGCTAAAGTGCTCGAGTGTGGATATTATTGGTCAACGCTTTTATCTTGACGCAAACTTAATGGTAAAATCTTGTGATCAACGCCAACATCAAGGGGCGATATCTAAGAGGCATGAGATGCCTATGAATTATGTGATCGAAGTTTAACTCTTCTATATTTGGGGTATTGACTTCATGGGGCCTTTCGTGACTTCTAGTGGCATGAAATACATTTTCATGGTTGTTGATTATGTTTCAAAATGGGTAGAAGCAGTGGCCATACCTAATAATGAGAGGAAGAGTGTCATCCAATTTCTCAAGAAGAATATCTTCACCCGATTCGGCACCCCATGGGCTCTTATTAGTGATGGCGAAACGCACTTCTGTAAAAAGTCATTTGCGGTACTGCTTGCCAAGTATGGTGTTGATCATCGGGTGGTCACTCCATATCACCATCAAACTAGTGGCCAGGTGAAAGTCTCCAATCGGGAGATAAAGAGTATTTTGGCCAAGACGGTCAATGTAAATAGAACCGACTGGCTTTAAAACTTGATGATGCTCTTTGGGCGTACAGAACAACATTTAAAATGCCCATTGGGACTTCTCCTTATAGGCTGGTTTTTGGCAAGGCATGCCATCTGCCAGTCGAACTTGAACACAAAGCCTTGTGGGCACTGAAGAAGTTGAACATGGACTGGGAAGAAACAACCAAGCTGAGGTTGTTTCAGATGAATGAAATGGATGAATTCCGATATCATACCTATGAAAGAGCGGCCTTGTACAAGGAAAAGATGAAATACTATCATGATGTCAAGATCCTCAAGCGAGACTTTCAGAAGGGTGATTTTGTCTGTTTGTATAACTCAAATTTGAAGCTTTTAGGGGAAAATTGAAATCAAGATGGTACGGACCTTTCGAATTGGTGAGTGTTCCACCCAATGGCTAAATGGAATTGAAGACCATGGATGGGACTCGGACATTTCGGGTGAATTGATAAAGGGTGAAGCACTACCATTAGTGCATTGATGGAGATACGATCATTAACGGACACAGGCTTAAGCATGGATACATTCTTGACCCGGAGTAAAACAGTAACACCATCGTCATGTTAAATCAAGTGTTGCTTAGAGACAACCCAAGATATGCCTGCAAAACGCACCGCAAAGAGAGGTAGTAGGCCCAAAGTAGCTGGAAGGGGTCGAGGTAGAGACAGGGCTGGTGTAACACACCAGTTGTGTGACTCCCCCTCCCAGTCTGAAGAAGAGGAGGAGGTTATGCGGCAAAAAAAAACAGGGGTGCTACAACATCTTATCCCCGAGCATGACACCATCAGCTTATGATTCCTCCCAGTCTGAAGAGGGGGAATCTTCATCATCTGCTTCGGGGGATGCAGAGTCTGAGAAGGCTGAACAGGCGAGTGGCTCAACCAAGCCTTTCAACTACTTATCCTAGTCCTTTGGCTCCAGGTGATGACGAAGAGGGCTGAAAATTGGAAATAAGGAGTAAACGACTGAATGAGGAGGCTTTGCAGTTTGGGTTCAACGGAGCCAAAGAACTGTATGAGGTGGGGATAGCTCCGACAAAGAGAGGGGCAAGCAACAAAGAAATATCTGGGAAGAGCTGCGATTGACTTTCGAGGACCTATTCGCCTACCCTCACACTGCTGAGGCACTCCTGTTGTACCGGCTCGCAGCATTTGGCAACCCTCCTGCCGATTATTATCTGGTGCTTGTGAGGGAGTTGTATGCCAATTATGGGGATGTGTTACTTCTGATGGAATGACCAAGTGTGCCAATTCACAAAGTACCACAACTTGAGAATATTACGATCCGCAATGTCAAGGTCGACGTTTCCAGCAAGGCCATCAACAGGGTCTATTTTGGTGATGACTATGCGGAGCCGATCAATGAGGCTGAATTCATGGACAAAAGAGAGAGGAAGGGTGACAGGTCTGTGCTACAGTGGGTAGCCGTTGTAATAGCGTGGGGTACTCCAGCTTGGGCGACAAATCCGAATCAAAAGATTATCAAAAGTTCTCTCACCTTTGAAGCCAAGTTTTGGTGGAATTTGTTCAGATACATGGTGTTAACACCCAATTTTTCCATCCAAAAATTTAAATTAGCTAGTCAAGCTTCTTGAATCGCAAACGAGTAAAAGACTTATTCGAGAAAATAAAAAATACTTTCTAAACAGCTTTTTGGTGTTATTTTAGCATTTCATTGGCGAAATACCCTAATATATATTATTTATATTTTACATATAATTTTAAGTATTAATTGTGTCTATTTTATCAATTCGAAAATCAATTCGCACAAATAAACAAGTGTTTGATTAAGTAGGTATTTTTAATTGTCAAAGTAATACTTTTACTTTGTTAAAGTCAAGAAGCTTGATTAATTAATTGAATAGTTATTTCATCTCAATTTTACTTCATTTAGTTTAATTTGAAAAGGTTGGTTTGATTTTACAAAGATCGGGTTTTTTGGCTATTTGAGCAATATTTTGGTTACAATTGAAATGAAAAGGCTATTCTTCAAATTCAATTGTGGCCAAAATTTTAAGTCATAAATCAAACTCAAAATGGCCAGCCCAATAGGCATAACCCGGTCCAATTCCCATGTAATACCCCTAATTCTCTTTTGTTTTTCATTTTTTGAGAAAAATGCAAGAACCAAACGAACCCTTAATCCTGACGTATGATCCGGCTCACCATGACCTTTTTCTGGCAAAAATTTGTCTTCAACGGTAATGTGCCCTTTTTTCTTCTAATTTTCAATTGATTTTTGTAGCTTCTCAGTAAGATTTGAATTTTAAACAATTTACAAAGGCTTTTTTCTAATTGTACCACATCGTTTAGAAGTCCAAAAATTGGGACTTTGGCTCTCCTATAAAGAGGAGCCCTTTCCTTTCATTTGAAGAAATTGAGAGACCAAAAAATTGGTTTCTACACCATCAATGGGGTTTTTCTTACAACCCCAAGAGTGAGAGAACACTCAAAAACCCGGCTAAGCCATGAGTTTCGAGGAAGTTCTCGCTCATGTTTAATGTTTGGAAGTCATTTCCATTCGTCAGAAATAGATTTGGTTGAATGGTAGTTCGTCGTCAACTCTCGTCGCCCCCGTCGCCGCATCTAAAAAAGTTAATTTTCCTTTTCGTCCTAATTTTATTTCGAATTTTCTGTAATAAGGCTAGCTTAGTTTTGATGTCAAGTTGCTGATTTGTAGTATGATTTTCCTTATCGAACATCATTTTAGTTTTGTTTATCTCTAAATTTTATAGAACTTTTAGTCGTAACCTTGTCGGAGTTAAGTAATCAGTTTGTTTTCCCCATATGTTAAGAATGCTTACTTTTTGCTTACTTCAGTTTGAGCTAGACTAATTTAAGATTATGTATTGTCCAGTTGCTTAAGGATGAAGATTAAAGCATATGTATGAAGATTAAAGCATATGTTTAAGGTGGCCTTAGCTTGTTAGATTAGCATTGTTTTTAAATTTGCATTGTTTCCTCTAATTAATTTAGACAATATAGATCAGTTATGAATCCATTGTTTCGAGCTCAATTGTAAATGTCCCTCATATAGTCTTAACTGTATAAGTACTTGACTCTAGTCTCATCCATAATGACCATTAGTTGAATCTGAGTCAATAACTTTTAGCCTAATGAAGGTTGTTGTCTGTTGTAGCTGCTTCAGCCAAATAAAACTAAATCCTTAGTTCGACTTAAAAAAAAAAAAAAAAAAAGATGACTTCATGTGTTAGATGCTGAGTATATTGCTTGTTTGTTGTCAAAACAAACAAAGTAGTAGCTAATATGATTAAAGTTCTGTTTAAGTAGAGGACAAGCCACCCTTAAGTTTGAACTCATGTTTTCTTGAAAGTTTTCTAGTCTATGTACTAATGATATTTGAAGCAAGATAGGACCTTGATCTTGTTAATCGGTAAGCTATACAAGTTGTTTATATGTAAACTAAAGTTCACACATAGGGAAGCATGACCACTTTGAATCTATCCCATATCTTCCATACAAGAACTAAATTGATTTTCCACATTAATAAATAACTCTTGTGTTAGCTCTATTTGACTTTATGTTGTTTGTAGACTTGAATGTGATCCTATGCCATTTATTAACTCTTGGAGTTAGGAGTTGATTAAATGGATATTTTGTAGTCCCATCAGGTATAGGACTGATTCAATTTGTGAGATAAAATTCTATACTCAACTCCGTTACCTTTGTTTGAGAACTTGTTGTTACGAAGAAATGCATATTTGTGTTTATTAACAAATTTGTAAGTTATACATTTTCAATAGCTAATGTTGGTTCCACTTGATTAAAGTGTTATTCTTTTGCTTGAGTAGTTAAACCCCTACTATAGATGTTATTTCCTAGAGTTAAATACTCTCTTTCCTTCAAAAAAGTTGCAGTCAAGCATAAGTCTTTTTATTTTAGTAGTTGAAATCAGTCTCTGTTTAGGTCTTAAACAAAATATAGGTTGAATAGAGAATTTGTAAACCAATGGGGTTACTCTCTCTAAGTTAAGTATTGCTTTAAAATATAATTAGCTTTTCAGTTAGTTCCCCAGGTACATTCTATTAATAAAAAATATGTGTTCAATTTAACCCCCCCCCCCTTTCCCATATGTCTAATCACTCCAAAGGAGTAAGAAATGAACTCTTAGTTATTTAATGATATGTTTTCCTTCCTTACTTTTCCCTGGTTTGCCTAGAAAATAATCATGATGAATCCTCCAAGTTGTGTCCTTTTTTTGTATGTTTTGTAAATAGGCTGGAGTGTTAAAGTTTAGTTACTATTTTCTCAAAGGCATTCCTCTCTTTGCTAAAACAAGTTTGTATCCTAAAGAATTTTCAAATCTGCTTGTTGTGTGTATCTAGATGAGTGTTTTCTTTAGGGTCTGGTAATGTTTTTATTTTCTTCCTTCTTTTCTTCTTCCTCTTTGATAGCAACATGAAATTGATATGCTTAGCTTGTGTGTTTCTTCAAAGTTGTTTGATAAACTTTAGACAAACATGTTTGGTTCTAGCTTTTGTGGAAGGACATTGATTTTTCTCAAAGACTAAACTGATTTTTCTGCACTTTTAAAATCAACAGTTAAGGTTAGGGAACAGTTGTGATTCCTTTTGATTTTGCAAAAAATGATTCTTAACTGGTGTAGTATGGATTGGAATAAGTTTTTATTTTCTTTGAGGATTTAGCTTGGTTTTTATATGGTCTCTCATTTTGAAAGAAGAAATCTGTTGCAGTGTTGGTTGCTTGTCTTTAGCTTATTATGTGTTTCCCAACTTTGTCCTAACCTGGAGTAACTCAAAGCATTGTTTAGCTGCTCCCCATAATTAACAAGATGGTGATTTAGAAATAGTTTTACCCATAAATTCAATTTCGAAACTAGTATGAGGGTAAAATAATGAGATCTTATAGTCTGTCTGTTTTACTATTGTTGGCAATAGTCCTCTCATGTGCACTCAAATTTAAGTTACAATATAGTTAAGCTTGGTTGAACTTATCTAAATGTGGTATAGGTCTGTCTTAGGCCTCAATAGTAACAAAAATGTCCCTTTTAAAGGGATTTGAGTGTTTAAAATCTTATCAGGAACATATTTAGCATATGTGATATTCATATGTTTAATATAGGTATAATTAGATGTTCTGAAGCATGAGGTAAATGCATGTTATGCCACGGTCACAAGATATGACAAGCAGATCCTTTCTTTGCCTATGACATGCCTTCTGCATTATGCATTATTTTTTTAAAACTCCTTTGTATTGTTTGATATTCATTCTTCACCCTTCTCCTTCTTTGCATGAGGCTGGGGAAAACTCAAACCTCAAATGATCTCGTATCCCTTGAGGCAACTGTTGCTGCCATGATTCTCTACGAAATAGATAAAGCATATAAATGTCAGTGCACCTTTGAGTTGAGGCTACTGTTTGTTGTTGCTTTCTCTGAGAATCTGCTAATGTTTCTTTTCAAGATATATTTTTCTGCTTCTTGGTTTGTGGTTATCATTGTGAGAGGTCACTGCTTCCTTACTTTAGGTAAAGCATATGGCTAAACTTGAAAATTTATTCTTTGTAGTACGGTGCATCATTGCCAAGGTAAATGAGTGTTGCATTTGAGCCAAAGTGCTAATGAACTTTCGAGAGCGGAAATCTTTGAGTTAAAGTGCTGCTGCATATTAAAATATCCCTATTTATTGTAGCGCGATATTTTTTCCAATTCGTATTTGCACTTGCCTCATTTAACAGGAAAGTGTCCCCGGGGAAAGTACGGTTGTCGATCGTATTGGGAAAAAAAGGAAAAATACCTCGTAATGGTACTCTAAATGGACTTTTTTTTTACGGTCGCCACCTAATTATTAGGAAATTAGAAAAACCAATTTGAAAAGGGTTCATTCAAAACGGTTAAATTTTAAAGAATCCTAATCTAACCAAAGTATAGGTAAGGGTTAGGAGTTTGTCATTGACCAAAGCCAGTAGACCGTGACTAGTGCCAGTGGACAACTCGTATACACTGTTATCTATAGTCATACACTACTAGCATGAACGGCGGGTATAAATATAGAGACAAGACGTATGCATATCAAAGCTACCTATCTCACGAGGAGTTACAACCTTTAACGTTAATATATAAAAAGCGGCAAGGCTGTCATATATATATATATGTATAGAACGTCCCAACAAAACATAAGCCGAGAAGGCTACCTTCATACACAGCTGCCATAATAAGCATATATATCTACGCAAGCCGGCAAGGCTGCTACTACAAATAGGTACGCCCCAAAGTAAGCCATGCCCATACAACGAAACAACAACTACACACAGACCCACACATGTGACCACAGACCTCTAAGAGTGACAACGACATCATATGATGGGACAGGGCCCCGCCGTGCCCTGAACAACAACATATATACATATCAAAAGGCTATACCACGACGCTAGTTGCAAACATTAACTTAATCTATAACACCTTAATTTATTTTGGAAAATAAGGCTAGGGTTTTAGTAGGTACAAGTAACGAAGAACTCGGGGCATTAACCCTCGTTAATAGATTCACTTAGGAATAAGAGGAATTTACTTGACACATATCCAACCGTTCTTCCCTTATCAACTCTTTTATATTGGGAGAAAATCATAAAGATAAATAGTCCTTAACTATTGGGAAATATTAGGGAGTTCAATTAGAGCTTAAGTGTACTCTTACTTGATGGTTAGAAGTATATAAAGATCAACACCATAGCATACAATTTATCTAAAGGGGCGCAACATTGGTTTCTTTAATCATATTCATTACAATCAAAGAAATTAGCTAATAAACAACAAATTTTCTACAAACTCAATGGAATACCAAAATTATGCAAGAAAGTACTATCTGTTGTAGTAACCTTTTCTACCATATTCCCTGTGGGATTCGATCCCAAACTATATTTGACATCAATCAGCTTTTTACATTATTTAATAGGTGTAATTTGAGTGTATCAAATTTTGTCGCCGTTGTCGGGAATACGGTTTTGAAATTACTAAATAGTTTGTGCTTTAATTAAAATCTTTTTTATACTTTCCATCACCGCATTTTCTGTTCTTTTGTGAACTAGGTGATCATGAACAACGAGGAGGACGTGAAGCGGTGGTAATAGGGATCTGCAAAGCGCAGAAGACCCACCGGTGGATGTGGAGGTTAACAATGTCTTTGCGGATATGCTGAGACAAAGGGGAACATGCATCTGCTCTTGTTCCTTGGGTGAATGATGCAGCGCAAGATCTACTCTACTATCGCAAGCTGCTCAAACTTGAGGCATATTTTTGGAACTCTACCGATGATGACCCTACTTTGATATTTGAAGAATTTCATCGGTGTGTGTGCCAGAAACATATGCGAATGTTGTTCCGGATAACTATTAGGCTAAGAGTTTTCAAATACTCTAGTCGGTGAAGCAAGAGCGTGGTTTAAGAAAGTGCCATAATACTATTCATACGTGGAGAGAGTTGGTTCTTGTTTTCTCAAGAAGTGGTTTCCACCAAACGAAAAGCTGTGAAATTCGTGACAAGATAGATGATTTCAAATAGATTCAGGGAACAACTATTTGAAGCTTGGGAGAGATTCAAGAATATTTGCGAAGTCTCCAAATCATTGTTTTCTGAACATATATTGATTGAGAAGTTCCATAGAGAGCTAGAACCATTGACACAAGTAGTGGCCAACAATGCGGTGGTGGGTGTTTTATGGACAAGACATACGCACAGATCACTCGGTGCTTGATAAGCTTACTACTCATAATCAAGCATGGATTCGGGTGGTAGCGGTGTAGCCTATGGGGCTCAGTGATCATGCATTATGAAGGAGAATCAAGTGACTCGTCAGACTCTGCTTTCGGATAGCAACCAATATTTATTTACGCGACCCCGAAAAGAGATAACGAAAATGAAGCAAAAGAAAGTTAATATTGTTAAAGATGTTCCGGAATGCCCAAGGGCATGTACCAAGTTCAAAAAGGGGCCTCCTATGCGGTATGAAGATGCTAACTATGCTATTAACTCTCCAGTGGGTTACCAAGCGGTACTACGAAAGGAGGCTATCGAATCGGACTCGGAATCAATGGAGACCTCAGCGAGAAATAAGGTAATTATTACAATAATTACGGTGGTTCGAACAGGGGCAACTACAACAACAATAATAATTTTGGAAATAGGATTAATCCCTATATTCCACCAAAAGGTCAGTCGAATGATGGGGAAAGTTCTAAGTTGAAGGGCATGCTTGAAGGTGCTAGCCAACCAAGAAAAAGCAAATAGAACATTGAAGAGGTTCTTTTGAAAGCGGAACCAGGTCTCCCTGCTTCCATTCGGAAGCTCAAGTCGCGGATATGAATGTTCAGAGAACAACATCCTTCGCAAAAGGGAGGACTTAATAGTGACACTATTCTAAATCCAAAGAGTGGTGGGAGGTAATTTAACATGAGAGGTGTCTTGCAATTAGCACTCGGAGTGAAACTACTTCAAAAGTGCGAGAGAGAAGGTGATTAATCTCAAGCCGGAGTCTTTGTGAACAAGAAGAGGCACAATATGATGTGGCAAAAGTTATGCGGTAGGGGTCAGACAGAGGTTCTATTGTGAAGCAAGTTGTTGATATTCTGAAAAATCTAAAAAATCATGAAGGTAGTATTTATGTTCACTAGCAAGGCAGGTTAAAGGGCTCTTGCCCTTTGATCAACCTATTTTAATCTACACCTCCCTTTCCATAGAGGTTGATAAAAAGCGAGGATGATAAGTGTTAGAGATTCTATGATCAGTTAAAGCAGCTATCGATGAACATTCCTTTTCTTGACGCCTTCCAAGAGACGTCGGGTTTTGCAAAATATCTGAAGGAGCTATTGACAAAGAAGAGATCGATCAAGCATGACCTTTGTGAGTCGACTCATCATATTAGTTCTATTATATCTATAACTTGTGTTTAGAAAAAGATTCGGAGGCCTTTTATTTCATGTTCTACATTGGTCACCATGATTTGCTCGTCTTTATGTGATAATGGGGCTAGAATTAACCTCGTGCGCTTGCTATTCATAGACAATCGGGGTTGGGAATGACTGACCTACCGCCGTATGACTGAAGGGCGATAGATCTATAAAGAGACGATTGGGGTTGTTGAACATGTGCTTTTTTGAGTTGGCAAATTCCTTTTATCGGCGATTTTGTGATTAACGATTGTCTTGTTGATCGAGATATTCCTATTATTAAGAGAGACCTTTCCTTGTCATGGGAAGGGCTTTTATGGATTCGAAGAAGAATGAGATCAAGTTATTGTTAATGATGAAGAGGCACTTTTCGAGGCTAGAACGGGAATGAAGCTACGAGTGCTTACGAAAGCATTTCGGTTATTGATGCCATTGATGTGATAAATGAGTTAATTTAAAATGGAAAGAAAAATGTTTGGGTGGCTCTAGTAGACCATATTGGTGAACTTTGATGTTGATGATATGGAAGGTTACGTAAGAAATTGTCAATTCTCTTGTGGGGTTAGGTTCTACTCTTTTGACAAAGAAAATCTTGATCTTGAGAACGAGAAAGACTCTTCCGGCGAAGCTGCATCTATTTTAAGTGGCCCAAGCTTGACCAAGAAGCTTCCTTCACATCGAAATTGTTATGAATTTCCTTTGGATAATACTTTGCCGGTGATTGTGCTGCTTTGTTGAATGATGAGCAACGAAGAGGTTTGTTGGACCAAATTTTAGAGGGTATAGATGTGCGATTAGGTCGACCATTACGGACATTGCAGGTATTCCTTACCGGTATTTGTGAGTACAAAATTCAGCTAGAAGGACAACACTGCAAGGTGTTGAACATCGGAAGGAGATTGAATCCCCCATGCAAGAGGTAGTCAAGAAAAAGAGATTGTAAATGGTTAGATATTGGAGTTGTTTTCTATTACTTGAGATAGTAAATGAATGCCCGGTTCAATGTGTTAGAAGAAGGTATCACGGTGGTACCTAATGCTAAGAACGAGTTGATTCCAACAAGAGCTTACTAGGGTGGCTTATCACATTATGGATTATCGGAAAGTGAATTCTACAACTTACAAAGACCATTTCTGTGCCTTTTATTGATCGGATACTTCATTGACTGAGGAAGGTCATACTATTACTTCTGAGTTTAAATTGAGGAAGAAGAAGTGGTGCAATTGGTGCAAGAAATTGTGAATCTATAACTAAGTTGAGGTAAGATTTCTTCCTCTTGAAATGTAATTGGAGTTAATGGTGTTGTAATGGAGAGATTAATTTGTATTAAGTGGAATTGGAAGTAAGAAAATTGCATGATTAGTGTTGGTGTTGAAATGAATAGAATTGTAGTTGTTTAAGTTAGATTGGGTTGATTGTTGTTGTTGTTATTATTGTTATGGATTATGTGTTAAAAGTGAAGGAAATTGATGGTTAAAGTTGAAGTTGTATTTAGTTTGTGGGCTGTTTTAAGAACTTGTTGAATAATTGATGTTGTTGTCGTATGTTGCTGATATGATTCACACATTTGGATAAAAGAAGCATATAAGATATCGTATATGAAGCGTATGTGGTTTTCTTGGTATGTTCTTAGGTGTTCGTAAGATTATCGGGCATTGTTATCTTAATTAGGCTTGCTTTGGGGCGTGTTGTTATTCTTGTTGAATTGGAGGATTAAGTATAGTTAAGACCTTGCATCGTGTTGTTGTAATGGTTGGACTGTTATAAGGTCGTTTCGATGAAATGTTATGACTACAGATTATTAAAAATAACTTGAATATGTCATAGTCGCTAGGTTAACCATTATTGAATGTTGTAATGTCTGGGCTGATTGGAATGTTATGCGGGCTGTTTGGAGTATTCTCGAATCTTGTTTTGACTAGACTTGATATCGTACTTGAACGTATGGTTATTGATGTTGACTTGGTTGTCTTATAGTTGGCTTGAATATAGGGAAAATGCCGCCTAATTTTCTAGAAAGGAGCTACTAACGTTGGAATACGTTTTGAACCTTCCCGTAGCTTAACTATGAGTTCTTAACGTCTTAATATAGGTTGAGACACTTCGGGCGGCGTATACGTATTGTATCACTTGATAAGCGATAAAGGTATGTAAAGCTATCCTTTCTTTCTTTTGGCATGATTTATATGAAACGAACAAATGACGAATGTATAAGCTCCTATTCTTAGAGACACTAGGATGGCTAATGTCCTTGACTTCCATCGCTATTTCATGCTATCTTGATTTCGTGTATGATTCCCCGAGGCTCTGTTACATAGTACATAGTGATGTTGTAGGGTACTTAACATGACTATCGACTTTGATATTCGAGTGTTAGTTCATTCTACACATTCCATTAAGCCTCAGATGATGATTTAGTTTGCATATGGTTGCTCACTACTCTGCTCGTGCACGCTGTTATTATATCTTTCATCGAGTCCCCTGATAGGCCGGGTATGTGTTCGTGCATAGTTTCACTGCATTGTTCACCTAGTCCCTCACTAGAGGGCCGGGTACGGTATATATATATATGATGCTATGATGATATGATGATACGATGATGTGATGATGGAACCGAGTCCCATGATGGGCCGGGCATGGTATACATGTATACGACTTATTCACCGAGTCCATAATGGGCCGGATATGGTATATGATATAGCTATGCATGATTTTCATTTCATAAGGCACGGGTACGTGTGATTCCTTGATCAATATACTTGCCTCCTCGAAATCTTTATTTCGGCGATGATCTTTCATTGTATTTCACGTTTACATACTCGCACATATCGTCCGACCCCCTTTTCTTCGGGGTCATACGTTTGCCCGCAGTACAGATACTTGATTTGGTGATCCTCCGGAAGCCCTAGGACTTCTACTCGAGGAGTTTGTCTTGGAGTGCTCCATCGTTCCGAACCTAGACTTTTGGTACAGACTCTTGTGATGTATATATATGTTTATCGAGAATGCACGGGCCACATCCCCACATATTTCCTATTAATACTCTTAGAGGTCTCACGTAGACATATGTGTGGGTTGTATATAGTGTTGTGCGGTGTCGAAGTAGACTTATTTTAGGATGTTCCCGTACGTAGTAAACGGCCTTGTCGGCTTGCGTATTATGTCATGCTTGATTGGTTGTGACTCTCAGAGACAAAAGCTACTTGATATATATATATGTGACAGTTCTAAGACAACGTTTTGTTTTTGCGAGCTTCCATATTATGTTTAGTTTCAGTTTGATTATATCTAACAGGTATGTTTACGAGTGTCCAGTTCAGGCACTAGTCATGGCCCACGAGGCTGGGTCGTGACATTTATAAAACCCTGACATGTGGGCTCCACCTTAACTTACGGTTTCGTGGGCTACTTCGAGGTCCATACTTGAAACAACCAATACTTACGAATTCCAATGTACAAAACCACGGGGTGTAACAGATCTAGCCCTCTTTCTCTGCCCTCTATCCATATCACACTCGCCGCACTTTTACATTTTGCTCCTCTTACTCGTGAGCCAAATACGGAGATGTCTATCCTACGTAGTGAAGTCGTCAAGCAATCTTTTAATCAAATGTGGCCCTAAGCCACTCACAAATCTATGTACCGGTTTCCCATATCGGCTACCATGGTCGGAGCATACCGGGCCAATGAATTCAAAACGGGTTATACTCCCCGAGCACTCATATTCTCGCTTTTAAGTTCGAAACTCACAGCTCTCCAAAGCCTTCGTCCTTCAAACCTCGAGTGGCAAATAATGGCGAATGAAGGGATCTGCGAATTCCTGCCAAACTGGGGGAGGTACATTTTCCCCTCTTGAGAAATCCAATTGTTTTACCAAAGGACCGCAACATCACGAAGCCTATAAGTTGCCAACTCCACGGACTCGGTATCTGAAGCATCTATAATACTCAGCGTCCTCAAAATTTCACCTATAAAACCCTGCGGGTCTGTCACACCCCAACCTTCGTCAGGGTGTGACGGGCACCCGACTCTCATCAGAGTCAAGCGAACCCTTAAACGTCAACTCAATTTTTTTTTTTTTTTTTTAAACAAGAATTGAAAGTTGTAAATGAAATACCAAAATCGACACGTAGCTCGAGGCATCTCAAAACATGATATATATATACATACGACAAGGAACAAGGCGAGCCAAAAGGCCTCTGCCATTTCTGTACAACAAAATAGCAGCCGACAAGGCCAAACAGTAACCACAACTCCCATGCTAGTTCAGACTTCTACAGTAAGTACGACTCCGCACAATATATAAAACTATACCAAAACAGGACAATCTCCGAGCAAACGGAGTCAGCTCGACTCCCAAAGGCTTATCTCCTCTTAAGAAGCCGGATCCCCGGTTGCGTCCCCCGAACACTCGCGGGGCATGAAACGCAGCCCCCCGAAGAAAGGGGGGTAGAAAGGTGTACCGAGTATGTAAAGCATTACGAAGTGTAAATCGAAAAGTACAACGAAAAGCAAGTTTAGGTTACCCGATATGAATTAAATATTTAAATAAAATAGTCCCTCGGACGACGCTTCCGGCCTAATAATAATAACAATAATAGTAATAACAATAGTAACAACAATGATAAAAATACTAGTAATCCCCTTCGGGTGTACCGGTTCCGACATACGTCTATCCCGGCCCGCGATACGGTCCCGGAATAAAATGATGGCCCTTCGGCGTGCCGGTCCAACATACGTCTATCCGGCCCCTTCGGACATGTCGTCCCCGACATAATAATCCTAGCCCTTCGGGCATGTCACTCGTGACATACGGGCTACCCCTCTTCGGGCGCCACTGTGACATAATACTAATCCTAGCCCTTCGGGCATAATAATAATAATAATAAAATATCACACCCCTTCGGAGTGGTTTTGGAAAATCTGAATAATAAGATATCACACTCTTCGTGAGCGCTTTTGAAAAGTGTTATAAAATATCACACTCCCTTCGGAGTGGTTTTGAAAAGTGTTATAAAATATCACTTAATAGTTAGGGCGATAGCCAAAAGTTTTCCTTCAATTGTGGTACACAAATAAGTCAAATAAAACAGTAGGCGGAGATCCGGGAATAGCGGGTCCGCCCCGAGTCAACGAAGGTGGCGTACTCGAATTACATATACTAAGCTTAATGGAGTCATTTATGGAAGTTTCAAGGCAATTCGATTACATTCCTGCAGGTTACGGACGTTTGAGCATTCTTCCAACAAAATATAAGGATTCTAGTTCAATCGCACCGAATGAATAGTGCTCCATTTTTAATTGGATTTCGATGAAATGTAATAACCCCCGAGGCTCAAATTCAAGCCTAGTATACCTAGGACATGCCAAAAGAAGGAGAGGGATAGCTTCACATACCTTACGGGTGTCTTATGCTCGCTTAAGCTCAATTCCCGTTTCGTCCAGAATGCAAAATGGTCACAATTACCAATTGTAAGTTATAAGTCTTTAGAGATTCATCCTTGACCCTTTCTTGTTTACGAAATTTGCAAAGACTTCCCCCCGAAAATACACCATCCCCGAGAATCCAACTCGGCCAATTTTACTCAACAACAAATCCGGAAATTTAACTCGGCCAAACTATCAACATAGAGTCAACAATCATACTAACAATTTCCATATTCCATCCAAACTACATTATGCTAACTCAATTAATATACTACTTCCTTCAAAACCTTCCAATTCCTAATAAAACAATAATAGCCTTACAATATATTTTTCAACAACACAACAATCAACATACTAGATAAAACTTGTTCACCAATCAACAAATATACACGGCCAACTCACACTACACACCCACGGCCAAACTTCTACTTCCATATTCATCATAATTTTCATGATTTCCATTCAACTTCATTCACTCTAACATCCATAAATCTTCTATAACATAAAAAGAAAACATAACATCCTTGCCTATTCCCAACCCCATGGCTCACGGCCATACACTACTTCACCCGCACACACGGCCATGCACATACACCACACTCCCTTAATTCTCATCCAATTCTAGTCATTCTAACATGCATACCTATTTCATAACACAAAAGAGTAGAATTCTTACCTTATTCTTCAAATTTCAACTTTGTCGCAAACGTCGTCCTTTCGCTAAACCAATTATATCACGTCGGAGAGCGTCCCAAACTTGACAAGAATTCAACAAGAATAAGATTTGGATCAAGGTAGAAGGCTTGGAAATTTTTTTTTTTTTTTTTTTCTCTTTCTCCTTGGCCGAATGCTCCCCTTCTCCTTTGTTCTTGTTCTTACTTTGTTTTTCTTGAATCTTCTTGAAGGCTTATCCTCCCTTATATCATTAATCACATGATTAATTAAAAGGGTGGGCCTAGGCACATGGCCGGCCACCCCTTTAAGTTTGGGCCTAAATTTCCCCTTTTTTTTTAGCCCAATAGCCTATGAATCTTATTTTGCAAATTTCGAAACAATTTCCAAGATTCCAATTTTGCCCTTGGCCTTCTCCAATGTTCGCGTTTCAATATTTTCCATAAGTAACGACATACACACCACATAAAATCAAAGCATGGCCTTATTCTTACAAATCACAATTATGTCCAAATTTTCCGAACGTGCAAAAACACGGGATGTAACAGGGTCTTCATCCGACTTTGACCCAAAAAATTCTAGCGGGTTCAAACTCATAAAATCACGGGCTCCAGCACCAGTCGCTCTATCACCTGGACCCGCACTCTGCCGCTGAGCTTAAGCAGCAACTAGCTGAGTCAATAGCTGAATGGCCTCGGTCATCTGTTGACTTGAAACACCCAGTGGAGGAACTAAAGGCATACGAGCTGGAGTGGGAACCCCTTCTTGCTCCTCTAGAATAGGCGGAGGATGAGAAGTATGAGGTGGAGCCTTATTATGGGACTCTCCCTCTTCTATATTCACCGAGGACTACTGTTCCACTCGCCTTCCTGTCACAGTCTTGCCCTTCTGAGTGGCTGTCGCTTTTCTCTTTATCGGCATCGCTAACATCATAACGCGCAATTAGGGAAAAGGAAAACCTTATAACATAGCTCTATCGCACGATCTATGAAGGAGAAAGACGGCCATTATTCCTAAATTCCCCGCCGCCTCTCGTTTATAAGTGTGGTGCGCTTCACACCCATAAAAAGGGCTCTACTGGACACGGCTCATAGACACACCCTAGGACGGAACAAATCTGATACAACTTTTGTCACGACCCAACAGGAGGCCATGACGGGTACCCGGAGCTGACTACCAAGCACCACTCATCATGCTAACTATCATACTCAACCTGGACATATACCAGCCTCAACGCAAGACTTATCATGAAACAATCTCCAAATATCACCCAAAACGTGTGCGCATACATAGACCCATAAGGCTACAAAATGATGTACAGAGTATACAATGAAGAGGTCTCATAACATGCACTACCCACACATAAGTATCTACGAGCCTCTAGCTAGAGTACTGAAATCATAAGGATGGGACAGGACCCTGCCATGCCCCAAGATGTACACAAAGGAATATACCAAGGAATGGTGACTCCGGAGTAGTGGAGTGCTCCTACAAATCTGCTGAGAAAGCTCATAAGCGTCTGTGCCGTCTCCCTGTCTACCTGTGGGCATGAGCACATCGTCCATAAAAGAGAGGACGTCAGTACGAACAATGTAATGAGTATGTAAGGCATATACAATAACATGATAAAGAAATACGAGAGCATAAGATAGAGATATGACCTGTACTGATCGCCTCTCAAGGGGGAGGCATGCATGCTAACTTATATAATAAACAACATCATATCATATATTGCTGCGGAACGTGCAGCCTGATCCATTTATCCCTGCATTCATCACATATCTATATATACATATTGTCGCGGAATGAACGGCCCGATCCATATATCCCGCATCCGGGCATCCCGCATCCAGGACGATATCAAAATATGCCAGCTGATCAGGTGGTACTGCGTATATGGTGCCTGGCCCTTCTTCCCATATCCCATATATTCATATACATATAAATAGCATGCATGAGAGCTCAATTAAAAGTGAAAACTCTATCGGAGTGACGTAATATCGGTGACCTCCGATTATATTATGAAATAATCATAATCGTCATGTCTCACCTTGAAGGGACTAATAACGTAAGGTGAGACTAACAACAATGAATAGTCATCAAGGAGAACGTCGAATAAGATCATAAATCTTATAAAAGAACCAATTTATGAGCCATGGAGCCTTTAGAAGTAGAATCATCATCATTATCATAAAACACGTCTCATCTCCATCTCATAAAGAACTCGTAACAATCTTGAACTTTTGACTCTTGGAATGTAAGATGGTCATGGAATGCATGGAAGGTGGAATATAAGAATCATGCCTTTAAGAAAGAAAGGGGATAACCTTACATACCTTTATGTCTCCTTAACTCTATCGACTAATGCTTTTCTTCCGAGCTCGCGATTCTACCTTCAAGGAAATTCGTACTACATTAGATTATTAGAAGCATACTTAGGTCTAAACTAAACGACTAGGAGCTAATGAAAATTGGACAACATCTCCTTTGTTTCTATAACTTTCCCCATACAATAAACAATTCCCAAATATCAATGACAACACCCATAATACCATAATCAATAATCTTCACCAAGTTAAGCATTATCCAATTCTCAAAATGCCCTTTCAAGGTCATCCATAACAATAGCTACAACACAACGTCATATTCATTCATATATAATACTTCTTCAACATTCTTAATATCATTCATAACAAGATTATTGTCACACCCCGATCTCACTAGGGTGTGATGGGCACCCGACCCCGTAATCGGAGCCGAGCGAACCCACTGACTCTTACTACGTGCAAATTTTTTTGAATCTCTACGTCAAGTATGCATAATAAGATTGCTAAAATATTCCTTTGTTGCTTTTAAATCAACTAAAATATGCAACTGTACAAAACTCGTATCATAGTACAATTTGGCACATGGTACGTGGCCGCCTCGACCGACCGACTTTCGATACCCACGACTGTCTCCGCAAAGTCTCTCGTAATCAAAAATCGGCACGTGTACTCGACTCGGCTACACTCCAGGTCAAATGGAGCTTGCCAACTTCGCCGGAACATCTTCTATATTAACTTCGATCCGTCCGGGTGTACCGCACGGCACGAACGCAGCCCCCGAAGAAGAGGGGTCACACGAGCAATGTCCGAGTATGTAAGACATGAATAATAACATAGTAAGAACTCGTAAGGGAACATAGACCATATCATAGAATAGGAGAGTGACCCGTACCTACACGTGCCCTTCGCGATATCGTGCCTTCTTAGCTTTCCTTACTCATATATATATATATACACATACACATAAAAGTAGAATATATCATATTGCCGGCGTCGGCAACCGATCCATTTAACCATAAATATGCACATCCCGCGTCCGGCATCCGCGTCCGGGACGATATCATGTGCCATACTCCAACCGATCGGTGGATATGCGTATATAACGCTCCCCGCCCTTATCTCTATTTCCCCGTAAATATATCGGCGTCTATAGCGCCCGGCTCTTTCTTCACATATATATTCATATCACATACATATATCGTCTATAGCGCTCTGATTCTTTTTGTCACATGCACATGCTTATATCATGTATATATTTACCCGGTGTCTATAACGCTCGATTCTCGCTATCATATACATATACTTATATGTTATATCATGTGTACTTATCGTCTATATAGCGCCGATTCGGTTATCACATACATATACGTATGTCGAGCACACGCATCACTCGGGGTAGTAGGGCAATATTCCATGTATTTAAAATCGTTAAAATAGCCATTACCTACAATAGCATTGGAATATCCGTAATTAGTTTAACATCCTCATATTTTCATTTTTATAGCGAGTATATAGTCTCGCATATCTAACGTAGGCACTTTTCTCATCCTTGGCTTCATCGTTACCTCTATAAGATCACCTTCATCATGGATACACTTGCACTAGATGATACCGTACTTATCGTTCGACAATCGGGACAAGGGTCAAAGATTTCCTTGATGCTACTCCCAAAACAAGTCAAGCGAAACGATAGGAAAATTCCGGCGCCAAGACGGGTCCACCTCGGCCGAGTGAGATAGCGTACACAATCTACATATATTACATCTCATGGCGTTATTTATAATGGTTTAAGATAATCGGGTCCTCTTATGCGAGTTCTAGGGGTTTGGGAAGCGTTTTCAACATTTCACACCATTTTTAGTTCAATTCTACTGAATGAATAGTAACTAATTTCAGTCTCGGATTTCTAGGAAAGGAATGGTCCCCGAGGCCCGTGTTCAAGCCTACTACACCTAAGACATGCCAAAGAAGAAAGGTGAAGTCTTACATACCTTTTTTCGCGTTGCTTACACTCCTCAAATTCACGTTCCAAATCCATCAAAATCTACAAATTGGTCATGTTTACCAAAACTTGATTAGTGCCTTTGGAAGTTAATTCTTTAAAGTATCACTTTGTCATTAAATTTCAAAGATCTCCTTGTAAATATACCATCCCACCAAGTTCAACTTGGCCAACTTCAACAACAACAAACCCGGGAATACAACCGGCCAAACTAACAACATTACCAACAATTATACAAACAATTTCAATCAACACTCTACTTCCTTCAAAACTTTTCATCTTCAATAAAAACAATAACAACCACGTGATTTATATTCCAACCACACCATACTATCATCATTGTATTCCATATATGCAAGAACATTTTATTCAATATACATAAGCTTCCAAACAAGTCTCCAACTATTACAATTTCACTAAGATCATTAAGCTTTTACCAACAACATAAAATCCACAACACAACAACAATCAAAATGCTACATAAATTCAATTAGTCATATCTCACAACATCATCCCTATTTTCGGCAACAACAACAACATGTACATTTTCATAAACTTTCATCCGTTTCTATACATTACAACAACAAACATGCTTCATGAAATTAGTTTATCATCCTTACATGCAACAACACACATGCACACGGCCAACACCAAGCATTCACGGCCACTTCCACAACTTCCATATTTTCATGATTTTTCACCCATTTTACATTATGAAATTCACAACACAACAATCAAACTACTAAATAGAATTGATTCATTTTCCCTTACACTACACCATACCCCACGGCCCCAACACTACATGCACATACTCCATGAATTTCATTCATTTTCACCTACTACAACACTCAACAACATGCATAGACCATCCATAAACACATGAGAAGAGATTAAACCATACCTTTTTCCTTCAACTTCTTCACTTGACTATGGTGCGAAAACGATGAAACCAATGCCCTATCTTCCGAAACAACTATACCACGTTGTAGAGGACCCTTGAATGGTAGAAATACATGAAGAAAATAATTTTTGAAGCAAGATTTCATGGGAGCAAATTTGCTCCCTCTTGGCCGTTTCTCCTTCCCTTTCTTTTTCTTCTTTCTTTCTTATTTCTTCAACTAAAAAGATGACTCCATATATACATATATGTCTTCCTCTACTCTTTCTTATTTATGTTTTAGTCCCTCAAGTATGGACTCATGTTCCTTCTCTTCCTCCTCTAGAATTTTTCTTCCTTTTTCTTGACTTTTCTTTTCTTTTCTTGAATTTTCTTCAAATTTACCAAAAGATGACTAATTCTTTTCTTTGTCTTTTTCTCCCTCTTTTTTTTTGGCCACATGGCCTTTTTCAAGGAATTTCTTGATTACTCGTGAAATGACCATTTTGCCCTCGACTTTTCTCAATATTACCATTTTATCCCTGACCTTCCGCATTATTTCCACGGCCCATTTTGCGAATTTCTCTTCTTGCCCCTAGCCTTTCTTAATATTTCCGTCCAATAATATTCATAAATAATATTCATAACCAACACGTTCATTAAAATTATTTTAGAACATAGTCTTGTCCTTAACTTCTCACCATTATCTCCCAACGTCCGAACATACGAAATACGGGGCGATAACAATTATACTCATAGCATATCAAGAACTATGTGTCATATCACGTTCTATTCAAGAATACCACTATTTCCACATTTAAGCTTCATATTCGATTTTCTTTCTTAATCCAAGTCATTCCGCCCCTCAGTACTCTTAATAATGTGTAATGAACATGAAACTCACCTTTTATGATGTAGGAATGGACTTTAGATGAAAATACTTCACTTGGAGTAAAACCCCACTTCAACACCAAAGAGATTCTTGGTTTCCACAAACCCTAGAGAGCATCCTTGCACTTGGTTCTACTAATTTTTGGTATTTGATCTTGGATTTACCTTGGTTTGTGCTAGAGAAGTGTATGGAGTTTTCTTGAGACTTCAAGACTGGGAGAGGGAGTGAAATATGAAAAATAAGGGCAGGGGTCACTGATTTATAATTGGAACAGAAAAGTTCCAGCGAAGTGGTTTGACGAGCGGGTTGATGACCTGCCGACACGTCGACGATCCATCGACTTGCTCCGTCGACTTACGCCAGCAAATCTCTGATTGCAGCAACACAGGGACGGTGCACATCGATGGTCCGTTGACATGTCGACGGCCCATCAACAGTGACTGGTGTCAGCAAAATTTTCCTGACTCAGTTCAGATTTTGTCGATTCAATCCGTTCAACTTATAATCCTGTAAATCATCGGGAATACTTGCTGGTACATTTGTACATAGGGGTAAGATGCTCTCCACCTTAACTTTCTCCAACAAACTTTCTTTTCTCTCGTTAAATGTCTTTGGAATCTTAATTAGAATCGTTAAGTATCTCTTCTTACTTGTAGTGACACCATATACACCTTAACTTGCGTTAGTCTATTTACCATGCAATAACCCGAAATTCCGAGGTGTAACAATTTACCTTATCATATTTTAGTTCAAAATATCCTTAAATGTATTCCAAAGAAATCCATACTCCTACGCCTCATCCTTTACTTTCATCCTCATCCATTTTTCGAACTAACACTTGAATAATCCCAATAACCGTAGTGACAACATATTCAGGTTATAATCTACCATTTACAACCATTAGAAGTCATATTTAAACATTCAAAACAGCTCTTACAAAACAGTGGCTTAACTTAACTTATTTTGATGTAGTCTTGCGGTGTTTGGCCTCAAACAACTTTACCAACATTAAATTAAGCTAACACACGACCAAAGGGGTGTTGTACATACCTTAAGCAGTGAATACAACCCAAGAAACATGGCTGAATTAGTTCAACTTCACCCTCAATCATGATACAATACCATAGGCTTGCTACTCTTGTAGTTTCCAATCTTCTTGATGGAAGATTTGGCTGTTTCCACTTGATTTGGGCCAAAATTCTATGGGTGGAAGTTAGGAGAATGTTCTAGAGGTTTGGGGAAGGTTATGGAAGATTATGGAATATTATGGAAGGTTATGGAAGATCATGGAAGGTTGTGGAAGATTGTCGAAGGTTATGGAAACCTTAAGAACTCTCAAGAACTCTTTGGAAGTGTGGGGATGAGAAAATGGTTAAAAATGATGAGTTAGAGGGGTAATTATAGGTGTGTGGGTCGGTTTAGGCTCAATTGGGCTGAAATTTTGGGCCTTTTTAAAAAAACTTTCCGGATTTTCCACCCTGGTTCGGGTTCCTCTAACTGTCCGTTATAAAACGCCCATAACTCCTTACTCCGATGTCGTATTAACGAACGGTTTATTGCATTGGAAACTAGACTTGATGAAATTTCTTTTAGGCTTATGAAACCCCTTAAAACCCCTGGTATACCTAGAGATATACCCCTCCAAAGTTGACCCAAAATTCTGCTAACCTTTTTTCCAAAGTTTCCATAAACTTATTTTCTTCGATTTGCTTGATCCCGTAATCTTCCAAAACTCTCCATACATGATATTTATCATTAATCATACTTGATAATGGACATGTCCTTTTGTTTCAAGGTTGTCCTTCCCGGTTACGACTTACGAGATCGTAATTCATCCTTTACTTTATTGTTATGTACTTCCCATGGCTTGTACCTTCCGAAACCTCATGGGACCTCTCCGATACTCTATTAATTTGGTGAAGTATGTGGCATGATCATGCTCTAAAAATGCAAGGTGTAAAACCTATGGACCCCAGCCCTCTTGCATAATGAAGTGATCAATGACGGAAGCACAAAACTCGACGCCTCAACCTTCATAAACTCCTCCCATTCTTCAATCACCTGCGAACCTACATTTATAAGAACATCATCTAGGATACAGGCAATCAGAAGGGACCTGGGATAGATCAAGGAGGTGATCTTCCTCGAAGGACAGACCCGGCGGGAGATGATGTTCAACCACCTTCTGGCCTCCAGAGTAAACTTCTCATGCACTATCCCCACCCTGGACCTACCCAGGTGATAGAAGTTCTATCCTCCACAGCCACTAGCTTAGAGACCAGCCACTCACTATTATCAGCAGTATTCTTAGCCTCCAAGAACTCGACCGAAATATTATCCACTTTGTACACCTGATTTATTGTCTTAGCCCCAACATTCACGGAGACCTCTCGAATCACAATTCTCAGATCAGGAGTGCCCCAATCGACTAAAGGCAGCATGGCATAGAATTTCCTTACCCAATTCTCATTGTATCGCCCAGGATCCTTTATCAAATGCATCCACTTGATCCTTTCCAACCTTTCTAAAAACTCGAGAGCACGTTTCTCAACATTAGTCATATTGAAACCCATCACCAATAGTAGGGTCATGCACCTCTACTCCGAGAAATAGCGCTCACATTGTGGATTGATAAAAATTTGATAGATGGCGCATTTTCTCCTCTTGTTGCACTACTTGTTCGGCTTCTTAATTCTCGTCTATTGTACCTGCAGGGGATAATTTACGTATGATAATTCATGTACTGGGTAGAGGAAATCTAAAGCACATATTCTAAGTTTTAAACCTCAGCGAAATCAGTGTAAGAAAATATGTATTGGTAGCAGTTTCTATGCAGGCACCGCTATAGTGGTCACTCAGACCGCTGCAGTGGGGACGGTGTGGCGGTAATGGCCACCGCTTCAGTGCCCCTTGCCATTTTCCCTCCCAACTGCTCCAGTGCTCCCTTGAGCACTGAAGCAGGACCGCTCCAGCGGTCCCTTGACTGCTGAAGCGGTGTCGTCTTCCCCAGTAGACCCAATTTTTCCCAACTCCCAAACCCTCAAAAACTTATTTTTATTTACGGATCGGGCAGATATCTGGCATGCAAGGTGTTTGCAACTCCTAGTGCATAATTTCTAGCCACAACAATCCCTAAATTTCGAGGGAAGCCAACACCCAATTTCAAACAAATTTTTTTTACTATGTTTAAGTTTTTTAGTCCCAATCTATTCATTAACTACGGAACATTCGATGTTTAGATTATTCTAACGCTAAACTAGTTTTAAAATTCAGCCTATCAACATCCCATAAACCCACCAATCAAAATGCAAAAATCCCAACTTTGGGGTTAACAAACCTATTAATCGAAGCATAAGGACCCAAACATCCTGTTTCATTGTAGTAGAGAGGAGTAATTTCTTACCTTGAGATTTGCAGATTTAGGTGTGGTTGGTGGTTGTGAACGAACTTGGAAAACCCTTCTTTTTCCTTCATCTTTGAGAGACACTTGTGATAGTGTATGGTTGGGATTAAAGTGTAGGTTGAAGTGTGGGTTGTTGAGGGGATTTTATGTGGTTTAAAGGTAGTTAAAAGGTTGTGTTAGGTTAGGAGTTGGAGAGGCTGTTATAGGTAAAAAGGAGGGGAGTATATTTGAGGGAATGGGAAAGGTAGGGAAGAGGAAGAGGTTTTTATTTTTTGATTTCCCATCTACCGCTCCAGTGGTCGCCAGACTGCTTCTGTGGTACCGCTGCAGTGCTACTGTAGGCCACCGAAGCAGTCACTCAGTTTGTTAGCACCGTGATTCGATCCCTTTTGAGTTTGATCAACATTGAAGTCTTAACCATGTGTCTTCCCCTGTGGACCTATGAGTATAAATTTATCCCATTGTCCGAGCTATTACCCTTGCGAGTATTTTTCCAAAGGCTAGCAAGTCAAGCCACTGCGATTAGTACACGTGGGATTTAAATCTTGCGTGATGATATTCTTGATAAATCTAGATAGAAACGGTAGCAAATTTTTTCCTGATGGAGTAAATGTTACAACTCAATACTGCCAAGTCCTTACATGAGCTGTTTCTCCATGCACCATGGTATGCCCTTACCGTTTGAGGACGAACAGTTGTTTAATTGGTATCCGATTAACGAGCCGTTTAGTCATTACCGTTGAAATTTTTGAAATATTCATAGCCATATCATCGTGGACCTTTCCGTTCGCTAAGTATTTCCGACAGACATCTAGCGTAGCGAGATCCATTATACAGGAAGGACTCAAACATCAAAATTCAGGTCAGGGACCCAGTCATACCACCCCCAGCGCTAGCCTGAGCGCTACAACGGTCACGCATCAGTGGCCATTACCCTGCTGAAGCGCTGGTGGGGTGGTGGCAGCAGGTCGTCACAGCGGCTTAGATAGCGCTGCCGCTGAAGCGGCAGGTCAACTGCTGAAGTGATGATATGCAGTTAAATTCCCTATTTAAGAAATCATTTCGGGAATTGGTCCTATTTTTCTCGCAACCCTAAATTTCAGCCGCCCCAACTATTTTTGGGAAGCCTAAAATTAGATTTGTTGGGCATGAAAATCCTTCTAACACCTAATTTATTCTTTCACCTAGTAAATTACACCTAAAAGTCTTCACCTAGATAACCATCAAATGGGTATTGCAAATCCCTAGAGTTGGAGGAATGTTTGGTTAGCTTATCTTTCATATGGATTCCATTAAGTAATCTTCCATGTTCTTCACCTAGATGGGTTAATGACCTAGATTCCTACCTTCTTCCTTCTTAAAAATGAGTTTTTCCATGAATTTTTGAAATGGGTCTTTCTCAAGGATAAGCTTAAAAATGGTGACTTTACCTAGCTAATGGCTTAAGTGGTTGACCTTATTCATGGAAAGAGATTGAAAAATCACCTAGTGTTTTTATGTATGAAATCTAGAGGTGGGTTAAGTTCCCAAACCTTTCTTATTAATCCAAAATCTCTTATAAGGGTTCAAATGATGATTTCTATTCATGGGCCTCATGTTCGTCTCAAAGTTCCTTTTTGTAGATTACGATGTGATGATCGAATTGAAGAATTAACGGATGTTGGTGGCACCCACTCGACCTTGATGTAGGTTACGACTTTCCTTTCCGTAGACTGCAGTTAGTTTCTCATATTCATGTATTAGAAGAAATGGAGAATGCATGTATAACGATTGGAGATTTGGGATGGAATCATAGGATGGTATTGTTGTGTGATTTGTATGTTCGGGATTGTAGCCTGTAGATTCCCTAGGATTCTTGAATTGGTTTTCTTGAGTATCGGTGGATTTTATAAGACTTGGAAGTAATGGGTGGTACCTATTTTTCTATGTCTCATGACGAGAACTTCCGTAAGACGCTACTAATTGTGTTATGCCATTAACAGTGAATCCATTTGATAATTGGGTGGACAAAATGCACCAACAATTGTGAATTAGTTCTACACTAAGTAGTAGCGAATGTCCTGTGAGTTGAAGGTGAAATTACTTGTATTAAGCTAAATAGGATAATAAAGGGAGAGCGGTAATAATGTGTTGTGACTTGTTTGATCTATGGTGTTGGCTTGATGCCGCATGTTGTTAATAGATATTGAGAACTGGTGTTACATCTTGATTGTGATATAGTGGTACCTTAGTTTGCCGTTGATACGAGGATAGTATTCTATAGGACTTGTGTAGTCTTTAATGATATTTTTGGCATACCCACTGTTGCTACTTGTGACACTGATATATTGTTGGCGTACCATTATTGGTAGTTGTGATATTGAGTATGATTATTGATATTGTTACATGCATTGCACGCACTCTCATTCTTCATGATATATCATTGAGATACGGTTGGAACTTGATGGAACACTGTGCTGAGCTGGGCTCAATTTAAAAGTAGAGTGACGTGAGAGTTTGACAACCGATGTTAGTTCAAGAATCGTGGATTAAGTGAGTGCATGAACTCCGCGGATCCCCCAGGGTGGTGTCGGTGAGAAACCCCGTGGGAAAAGATCTGCGGTCTTGTCTGTTTGTTGGGTAAAGATCCGAGACGAGTGGCGCTTAGACTTAGCGAGTCACCTTGGGTTGTGCTACTGAGATGTCGATATTTCCGTCCGGAGTACATGTGTACATAACATTTGCATGGCATTGCATTGCATGCATACATTATTGTATTGCATTGTATTCTGGCTTATTTTGTGATAACTTGGTGCTTACATGTGGTATTGGTTTTGGATTGGACACATTGGAACTTGGCCTAATTGGGTTTAGACGTACTACCTAGCGAAGATGTATACTTGGCTATGATTACGGTTGCTTTATACCTGCGAATTTATTTCTTAGATCATTCGTAAGATCAGTTATACGTTTGGCTTATGAAAGAATGTAGGAAAGGAATGCCTTAATGATGAGTGGACTCCTGTACTGAGAACGAATGGCATAATGATAGATGACTAGCGTAAAATGGTTGTGGAATTGAATGATGGTCCTTAGAGGGGACTTTACATGATTTTTAGAGTCTTTGTGTTATACGAGTAAATAGATGTATGGTTTGATCTAGTTGCTTTTTCCTGCTTATTTGTGAATTCTTTTAATGATATGTGTTCCTAACCATGTCAGCCTATGATGCTTGCTCAGTACGTGATGATTGTACTGATACTACTCTTGCTACACCCTTTTTCGGTGTAGAGTGTTTCAGCTGGTTGATTGTGATATGTTCAGAAATGTGCGGTGCCTATCTTGAAGGCCTCCTCCCACTTCATTCCGGGATGGAGGTTGGGTAGGTGCCCGCACGATCCTAAATTTTGTCGTGACATCATACTTCTCACCCGTGGCCTCGAAATTCCCAGCGGAGGTCTAATTTATCACGTCACCCCATAGCGGTCACTATACTTTTCTCAAATCTGAAGATCCCTACCTAACTTACACTCGTGCCACACCCCATCATAATACCCCCAACGAAGTTTTAAACTTATGCCCCAAACCAATCATATCACTAAAATATCATACTTGTTTAAGACATAAAAGAACTTATGCGACTTCCGAGCAACCCAACACTGAAAACATGGAGACCATGTAACCCTTCGTACCATCTCTCCCATTTTGCAAGAAAACCTGCACAATGAATGAGTCTCAACCACCATTCCACACAATGAAATCCTCAAATCATAACTGAATACTGAACTTAGTCAAGCGTCTGAATCAGGAAGACACATCTGGTACCATATCAAGTCATGTCGTAACAAAACTGCTCGTATGAGAGTCTAGGAAATGAGTTTCCATGATCCGTGGAAGAATACGACAAGGAAGTGCAAATACCAATTGGAATTGACTAGATACCAATTTGAATTAAGTAGAACGAAAGAATGAAAGAAGTGGAAGTTTCCTAAATGTCCTATAGCTTCTCTCAGATATGTACGGAGCTCTTCTTACCGATCCACAAGGCTCTGCTAGACACGTCCATGTACAACGAGATTCACGAACCTAGGCTCTAATACCAATTGTCACAACTAGAATTATCGATCGTGCGGGCACCTACCTTATTATCACAAGTAGGAGAACCCTTACCCGTTAACCCATTAATCACTAGCCAATTTCAACTTCTTTAATCATTTATACTATAACAATCAATAAATAAGTGAATGAATAAATAGTCTTACCAAGTCATAAATAATAAATAATATAAGTGAGGAAGTCTTAACTATTACACCCCAGAAATTTGAAAGCCATCGTACAAGGACTCTAACAAACAATGTCTAAAGATTGAATTATATGTCAAATATAATAATAAATAATGTTTGGAATTTAAAGTAGACATTTGGAAAGAGATATCTTCAGGTGGCATGGCATGGGTAGAAGGTCACCCTCGGATCTTATCGAGCAAACTAGCTTCAAGCTAGAGATGTAGTCCAGATAAAATCTCTGGAACACAATCTGCACTAAAAAAGGGTGCAGCAAGGTAGTAGCAGTACAAACACTATGTACCGGTAAGCATCATAGGCCGACTAAGATTAGTTCACGTATATAAGCATAAAATAAATGTAACACCTCAGACCTTTAACTTAAGCTTTGACCATGAATCTAGAATTAGAAAACCAGATAAGGAATGTGAGAATTAAAAATTTCTCTTCAGCTGTCAGATGGGGATTTACGCTCCAGAATATGGATCGTAAACCAGTATACGACCCGTATTTCAAGTAGTAAAGTGACAACCAAAATCATTGTGCATTCTGGAATTTTTCTGGTGGAATTTCATATTGTTAAAAATGGACTGTATTTTGAAATACGGCCCGTAAAGTGGGATTGTATTTAAGAGGAAACATAAAGCAGTGATCCTGTTGAACTACAATCCAGGTTTACGGACAGTATTTCGGTCAGTATTTCCCAACCCGCACCAGAACCTATAAATACCAGCCTTTAGTTGTTTTATTTCATTTTTCATAATTCCAAGCCCTAGAAACGAAGTGTTCTTCTCCCAATAATCCAAAACAATAAGGTAGGTCATTCCAAGCTCTTCCAAACCAATTCTATCATATATGCTCTTAACCAAATCATGAAACCATGTTCTTAACATAGGGTTTTCAAAAAAACCCAATTAAAGAATATAAAGAGCAAAACCTTGGAACTCTTTTTCCAAGACCAGGTCATTATTCAAGTTTGGGAGTAGTTTCCAGGTATATTAAGCATACTATATAAATCAGGAACATTGTTTAATCATCCTCATAACTCAATTATCATAATTCCCAGAAATCCAACAAGTTCATGATTTTGCCCTAGTTCTTGATTTTCATAACCTAGGGTTAGAGCTCAGTTTTCTGATTATGTACATACTTGTTATGCATGCTATTGACCCTAGCTTAATCTAAAAGACATGTAATTCAACCTACGAGTCTCAGAATGCAGTCTAGGTCATCAGTTAGGTTACAAAGCCAGTAGTCAGTTGTACACCTATTGCTTTATGTTTGATTGGGACTAAGGCCATAGTTATGATTCATATGCATATGTAATTATTTTGGGCCTGAGGCCATAGCTTGAGATCTCATTATTTATTTGGCCTGAGGCCATAGTTACTTGATATTTGCACAGGCGGTTTCTATACATATCAGCTCATGATATGAGTACTCAGTTTCTTTATGCTTTATTGTTCATATATCCCCTATCATTGCTTCAGTTGCTTATCTTACTTGTACAATTCAAATGTACTGACGCCCTTATGCATGGGCCTGTACTTCACGATGCAGAGTCTGACTTTGAGGAGGATACAACAGCCGCTTAGCTTCCAGCACCTTGAGTACATCAGCTAGTTGGTGAGCCCCTCTCATCCAGGGCTTCCCGTCTATTACCAGTTTTTCAATTATTAGTTAGTTCATTAGTATTTGAGGCATATCAGGGTCTTGTCCTGATCTAGTTATTCTTTCGATATTTTTATCATAGAGGTTTCATAGACATAGCCTTTAGTTAGTTATGTTGGTTTTGCCTCACAACATTTATTTCCGCATTCATTATTATATTTCAGTTAGAGCATTCTCTTGCTTTGTTTTATACCTTGCATGCTTTCATGATAAAACTATTAGATTCAGCAGCCTTGGGTTCGCTCGGTCATAGACAGTCAGGCACCTAGTGCCGTGTCACGCCCAGACCATGGTTCGGGGCGAGACAAAGCTTGGTATCAAAGCAGCCAGGTTCAGTGTCTTAGGGAGTCTATGAAACCATATACACTGGGGTATCCTTTATATGTATGACGGCCGCATGCATATAAACAGCGGACCACCAGGACATATTAAGGAAGTCTCACTTGTTTGTATTCTAGATCGTGCAACTAGAGCTATAACTTCAGGATGTCTTCCTAATTCTTGCGTGTACGTAATTTCTGATGATTATGGCTCCAAAGAGAAAGAATACCAACAGTTTAAGGGAAGCTTCCAACGCTGTTTGTCGTGAGGTATCCGAACCAATTCTGCTCAAACGCCTATGCCAGAGACTACTCCAACTGCTCCAGCTCCGACAGAGATTCCGACTCCTCAGACTGGAAAAACTAATGTGGATGTTGGGAGTGATACTACAATGCTCACATAGTTAGTAGCTGCTCAGGCCCAGCGTCAGGAAGCCGGGTCAAACTCTGGAAATCATGGAGAATCCTCCAGGGCTAAAGAGTTCTTGAGAATGAAGCCCCCAGTCTTCCCGGGGACAAAGAAGGCGGAGGACCCTCAAGATTGCATTGATGGTCTTCAGAAGATTTATAGAATGATGACTGTAATAGAGACAGAAGCAGCTATGTTTGGAGCTCACCAGCTGCAAGGAGTAGCAAATGCCTGGTACAAGGCTTGGGAATTATCCTTAGGTATTGATGCTTCTATGCCGCATGGGATGAGTTCGTAGAGGCTTTTCTGGACCATTTTATACCTATTGAGGTCCGAGAAGCTGGAGCTGAGCAGTTCTTGAAGCTCAAACAGAATGGGAGGACTGTTCAAGATTACTAGTTAGAGTTTATGAGTCTGGCAAAATATGCTACTGAGCTTGTTCCTAACATGAGGGCCAGAGTTAAGAGGTTTGTCACTGGTCTTAATTCTCACTTATATGATGGGGTGAATATTGCAGCACAGAATGGAGGTATGACTATCGCTAAGATATTGGCATTTCTGCAAAGAAATGAAACAAGGCTCAAGGAGGAGGAAGCTGTGCAGAAAGAGAAAGACAAAGAGTTTAACAAGAGGGTTAAGTCAACCCGGCAGTTCAGTGGGAATAGTGGAAAGAATAGAAAATTCTTTAACAACAGGTCATCTGGACCCGTTCCTTCATCAGCTACTGCTCATGCTCCTAAGTTCAGAGATGAGAAGAGAGAAAGCTTTCGAGCGTCAGTCTCCCAATCTAAAGGAAATTCGAGCAGTCATGGCTTCCACCCAGTTTGTAATACTTGTATGAAGAGACATTCAGGGACATGTCGTTCAGGAATGGATGGTTGCTTTGGATGTGGCCAATCAGGTCACTTTTTGAGAGGTTGTCCATTTGCTAAGCAGGATAAAGGTGGGACCGTAACTCAGTCCACCAATTCGGTTGCACAAAATTAAAGAACACTCAGGCTCAGTCAGGTAGAGCTCCAGCGAGATCCGGAAATGCAAGTGGTGGTCCATATGCTTTAGGTGCTCAATAGGATGCTGAGGGTCGTATCGATATTGTTCGAAGGTACTATTACTGTTTTCAGTTACAATGTTTTTGCACTTATGGACCCAGGATCCTCCCTTTCTTATATAACCCCTGTTACTGCTAAAAGGTTTGGAGTCAAACCATAACCATTGTCCAAACCTTTTTAAGTGTCTAACCCTGTTGGTGAGGCAATTCCAGCCAGATATGTATATAGGCTTGTCCGGTGAGAGTGTACCATAAGTTGACAATAGCAAACCTTCACGAGTTAGAAAAGGTAAACTTTAATTTGATCATGGGAATGGATTGACTATATTCTTATTATGCGTCAGTTTGTTGTCGGACCAAAACAGCCAAATTTAAATTCCCAAATGAGCCAGCCTTAATTTGGTCCGGTGATTCAGTAGCACCCAGAGGTCAGTTTATCTCTTATCTGATAGCCCGAAAAATGATTTCTAAGGACAATATCTATCATATAGTCTGGTTTAGGGATACAGATACCTAGACCGCGACTCTTCAGTCAGTTCTAATAGTCAGTCAGTTTTCAGTAGTCTTTCCAGAGGACCTTCCAGGAATCCCTCCTAATAGGAAAATAGAGTTCGGAACTCCCTGGCACTAAGCCTATCTCTATTTCACCATATAGAATGGCTCCAACAGAACTCAAAGAACTTAAGGTTCAGTTAAAAGACCTCCTAGAAAAGGGATTCATCTACCCCAGTACTCCATGGGGCACACCAGTTCTATTCGTGCGAAAGAAAGACGGTTCCTTACGTATGTGTATGGACTATCGCCAAATTAACAAAGTCACTATCAAGAACAGATATCCCCTTTCTAGAATAGATGACTTATTTAAGCAACTTCAGGGTGCTAAATTTTATTCTAAGATAGACCTCAGATCTGGTTACCATCAGCTTAAGGTCAAGGAAAAGGATATTCCTAAGACAGCTTTTAGAACCAGATATGGGCATTATGAGTTTTGTGTCATGTCTTTCGGGTTGACAAATGCCCCAACAGCCTTCATGGATCTTATGAACAGAGTGTTTAAGCCGTATCTCGATCTCTTCATGATTGTCTTCATCGACGATATTTTAGTATACTCCTGCAGTGAGTCAGATCATGCTCAGCACCTCAGAGTAGTATTGCAGACACTTAAGGACCGTGAGCTATTCGTAAAATTTTCCAAGTGTGAATTTTGGCTCAAGTCCGTGGCATTCTTAGGCCATGTTATTTTCGGAGAGGGTATTCGAGTTGATAACACTAAGATTGAGGCTGTCAAGAGTTGGCCCAAACCTACCTTTGTTACAGATATTCGTAGTTTCTTGGGTCTGGCTGGTTACTACAGGCGTTTCATAGAGGGATTTTCCTCTATCTCAGCTCCGTTGACTAGATTGACTCAGAAGAAGTCTAAGTTTCGGTGGTCAGATGCTTGTGAGCGCAGTTTCGAGGAGTTGAAAATAAGATTGACTTCAGCTCCGATTTTGACCTTGTCAGAAGGGACCGAAGGGTTCGTAGTTTATTGTGATTCTTCGGGCGTGGGTCTCGGTTGTGTCTTAATGCAGCATAGGAAGGTGGTAGCTTATGCATCTCATCTGGTCAAGGTTCACGAGAAGAATTATCCGACTTATGACCTAGAGTTGGTAGCTGTAATTTTTGCACTTAAGATATGGCATCATTATTTGTATGGAGCGCATGTTGATATTTTCACATATCATAAAAGCCTACTATATATTTTCAAGCAAAGAGAGTTGAATCTTAGGCATAGGAGATGGCTTGAATTGCTTAAGGACTATGATGTGGATATTCTCTATCATCCAGGGAAGGCGAATGTTGTAGCCGATGCTCTCAGTCGCCTTTCCATGGGAAGTTAAGCTCATGTCGATGCAGATAAGGAAATTTTGACCAAGAAAGTCCACCGTTTGGCCAGTCTTAGGGTTCGACTATTGGACTCCGAGGATGGCGGTGTGGTTGTTCATAATAAAGCCCTTTCCTCCTTAGTCATTGAAGTTAAAGAGAAGCAGCATAAGGACCCCTACTTGTTGCAGCTGAAAGAGGGGATTCACAAGCATAAGACGATGACTTTTGAACAAGGGGGAGATGACGGAACCTTGAGATATCGAGGCAGATTATGTGTTCCAGATGTAGATGGGCTCAGAGAGAGAATTATGTCTGAAGCTCACCATTCCAGGTATTCCATTCACCCAGGTTCCACAAAGATATATCATGATCTTAAGGAGATTTATTGGTGGAATGACATGAAGAAGAATGTAGCAGATTTTGTGGCAAAGTGTCCAAATTATCAATAAGTGAAAGCCGAACACCAGAGGTGTTACATCCCGTATTTTGAACGACGGGACGATTCGGGTTAACTATGATAAGTTAAGGTCAAGACCATTCCGGGACGCGAAGTCGAGACGTTTGACCTTCGATTGTGTTGTAAGACCTAAGTATGTATGATGTTATTGGTATGGAAACATTTAAGAAAGTTTGGGACCAAAGATGGAATTAAGAGAAGTGGCCAATTATTGAAAGAAATGGAGGGAGTAACATAAGGCCATGTGGCCGGCCACTCTTGGGTGGGCCATGGCCACATGGTTGGCCATTATATGAAATTAAAAGAATGACTAAGGGGCCATTTATCATCATCTACTCCCTTAGAAAAATCAAGAACCTTGAGAGCAAAAAAGAGACCAACCATTCGGCCAAGAAAAGTGAAAACCAAGACCAAGATTTAGCCTTCCCAAAATTATTTCTCCTAAGTAAACCTACTAATTTGAGGGTGGTGAATAACGTGGAGTTGTTGTTTCGAGCGTTGGATTGTTCGTTTTCGTTCGTGGCCAACTTTGGACAAATTGAAGGGTTGTGAAGAAAGGTAAATTCTAATCATGTTTTATGAGTTATGAAGGGTTTATGTGTGTTGTTGTATGTTGTTATGGATGAAATTCATGAGATATGGCAATTTGAAGTTGAGGCCGTGTGTGTGTGTGTTGGTCGTGCATGTGTGTGCTAGGTTATAAGTGATGAACTAAGCTTTATGTGGCTTGTTTGATTATGGTGGAGTGTTGAAATGAATGAAAAATCATAAAGTATATATGTATGGTGTGTTGGCCGAATATGGCCTTTTGTATGAGTTAAGAAATGAATTAGTTTTCTTGGAATTTTAGTTGTTGATTGTATGTGGATTTTATGTTGGAAATAAGAGTTTAATGATTCAAATTGGTATTGTAAGTGTATGGGCTGTTTTGGAGGATTTTGTGCATTTAGTGTGATTTTTATGTTTATGGAAATGACATGGTTAGAGTATGGATTGTTGGAGCAAATTATGTCTTGAAACCGAGGAACGTGTTAGAATGGAAGTTCTCGGGTTTGGGGGCCAATTCGGGTGGAATGGAGTAGTTGTTGGGTTGTTGGAAATATTGTATGAATTATTTAAAGAGTTCTTGAATGTTGTTTGAATGGCTTTGGATTGATAATTGAATATGCGTTCGTATGATTACATGTTGGTTTGTAAGTATGTAGTTGTAGTAAGCATAATTGGAATATTGTTGGAATGTGTGGAAGAGGATTTTTAATGTTCGAATGCGTTTCGAATTGATTTTGGATATTGTTGGAATGATTGTTGGTTTGTTGTGTTGTTGAATTTGGCCGAGTTGAATTCTCGGGGTTGGTCCATTTATAAAGGAAGTCTTTGCCCAATTTTCCGTAGGATTATGTACTAGTTGGAAATGAGCTTTTAAGTGCTTATGGTTGACGTTGGTACTTATTGATGTTATGTAGATCTTGGAGAGTTCGAGATATAAGTTTGGTTGGATTAGCGTTGTGTGCAAGCGAGGTATGTAAAGCTTAACCCTTCTTTCTTTTGGCATGTCTTAGTTCAATATAGGCTATGATACTAGCCTCGAGGAAAATTCTATTCGTATAATCCGAGCATGTCTATGATTCGCGTTTGTCTTTTGGTACTCGTATGTTGACGTGTGAAAATATTGGTTTTGATGTTGTTGGAAAAAAATTGATTTTAAAGTTGCATAAAAACTTGGTTTTCAAAAGAGTTTTATTCTTAAACAATGTTGAAACTTCGGACTGCCGTAACTTTCGACTAAGGGCTCGGATTGCCTCGATATCGTCGTGGGAGGTTGTATGACGTGTGATGAGTATGTTTTTCATAGGCGGGCCCGGCTCGGGTCGACACTCGTCCGTGGGTCCCGCGACCTTCCTTTGTACATTTCGGATGACGTTTGGAAGAGTTTGGTATAGCGATTTTCCCGATCCCCAAGTATGATCATTTTACTTACTTTTTGGACTTATGATAATAATTTTATGCATATGGTTACTCACGACTCTGCTCGTGCGGTTGTTGGTACCTCGTTCGCCGGTTCCCGGGCCGGTTTGGTTGTCGTGCGCACTATGATATATTCTGGAGTTATGCTGTGCTACGGTTCCCGAGACCTCGCCATAGGGCCGGGTTCCGTTTATGGAGTTATGCTGTGATATGGCTTATGATGTGTGGTGATGATGTGTTGCGTTTGGGGTTGTACGGAGATTTGAAACCTTCCGGTGTTATCTTGTGTTATGGCGCCATCGACGGGCGGGCGACCATATTTTTACGTATACTTTTGCATGTTTTCTATTTTGAAAATAAATATTTGGCATTTGGAAATGTACTTACTTTCGGTACTTCGGTTTCGAGTGTGATTCAGTTATTCTTGTATTTCCTGTTTTACATACTCAGTACATATTTCGTACTGACCCCCTTTCTTCGGGGGCTGCGTTTCATGCCGCGGTACAGACGACCAGTTTGGCGACCCGCCAGTTTAGGATTCCTATCCTGCTGAGTTGGAGTGCTCCTTCTATCCCGGAGCCTATATTTTGGTACATACTCGTTCGTTGCATATATATGTGCGTGTGTGAGTTCAGGGGTACGGCGGGGCCCTGTCCCGTCATAGGATTCTGTTGGTTTGTTTAGAGGCCTGTAGACGTATATGTGGGTTGTGTGCCTACCCTGTACGGATGAGTTTGTATATTATATGTTTTGGGCCAGTGCGCCATCGGATAGCCTTATCGGCTTTCGATATATGTATATATGTATGCGTTTGAGTTTGAGATGTGTTTGAAGTAGCGTTTGATATTTGTATCGGCATAAGCCAGTTGTGTTGTGTGTGTGACTCGGGTCTGACGAATGCGTTTGGGTGCCCAACTCGGGCACTAGTCACGGCCTACGGGGTTGGGTCGTGACAAGAGGCCTGATGGCTATGCTCAGAATATTAATATTCCCGTTTGGAAGTGGGAGATGATAAATATGGATTTCATAGCAGGTTTACCTCGTTCAGCTAGAAGGCATGACTCAATTTGGGTGATCGTTGACAGACTTACGAAGTCAGCGCACTTCTTATCGGTTAAGACCACAGATGTAGCGGAGGACTATACCAAGTTGTATCTTCGCAAAATTGTCAGACTTCATCGGACCCCAGTGTCCGTTATTTCAGATCGTTGTGTTCAGTTCACAGCAAAATTTTGGAAATCCTTTCAGAAAGGATTAGGTTCAAAGGTTAACCTCAGTACAGCTTTTCACCCTCAAACATATGGCCTGGCAGAGCACACCATTCAGATCCTTAAGGATAGGTTTAGGGAATGTGTAATTGATTTCAAAGGTAGTTAGGATGATCACCTACCTCTTATTGAGTTTTCTTATAATAACAGTTACCATACTAGTATTGGGAGTGCACCGTTTGATGCTCTTTATGGGCGGAGGTGTAGATTACCGATTGGTTTGTTCAAAGTTGGTGAAGCAGAGTTGTTGGGATCAAATTTGGTCTATCAGGCTATGGAAAAGGTCAAGTTAATCCAAGAGAGTTTAAAGACGGCTCAGAGTCGCTAGAAGTCTTACACAGATGTGAGACGGAGAGATTTAGTGTTTGAAGTTAATGATTGGGTATTTCTCAAAGTCTCACCTATGAAGGGTGTCATGAGGTTTGATAAGAAGGGGAAACTTAGTCCCTGCTATATTGGACCATACAAAATTCTGTGAAAAGTTGGTCTAGTAGCTTATGAGCTTGAATTGCCACAAGACTTGGGTACATTGCAGATTTCATGTGTCCATGTTGAGAAAGTGTGTGGGGGACCCTCGTTGGTTATCCTGACCGATGGCAGAGCAGTCAATGATAGTTTGACTTACAAGGAAGTCCCAGTGAAAATCCTTGATCGTCAGGTTCACAAGTTGAGAACTAAAGAGGTAGCCTCAGTAAAGGTCTTGTAGAGAAGTCAGAAAGTTGAAGAGGTAACATAGGAAGCCGAAGAAGACATGAAGTCAAGATATCCCTATCTCTTTGAAGAATCAGCAGAAATTGGTGAAGGTATCGTACTTCCCCTCTCAGATCTTTCCTTCTATAGTTTCCATTATCAATATTCAGCCTGTTAGACAGTCAGTTTAATAGCTACCCGGTTCAATAGATAATTCAGTTAAGTTCTCATGTGCTCATGTCAGTTAGTGTGTACATGTCTCAGCAATCCCCTTTTGACAAGAATCCATCTTTCGAGGACGAATGATCCTGTCATGACCCGATTAGGGGCCATAACGGGTACCCGGAGGTACTCTACCGAGCACCACCTATCATACTTGTCATCCAGATCAACCTGAATACACATTATTCCCAAGACAAATTTAACATAAGATGGTCATCAACATTTACAAGCATAATTATATATCCACATCAGCCCACGAGGCTACCAAAAATGATATACAAAATAAACACTGACATAATCATGAGACATCTAGTACCCACGCTTACGTATCTACGAGCCTCTACTAGTGTACTGAGACATAAGGACGGGACGGGACCCCGTCGTACCCAATATGTACACAAAAGAATGTATCAACAAATGGCACCTCCGGAGTAGTGGAGTGCTCCTGTGAATCAGCTGAGTAGCTCCTAAGAATCTAGGCCGCCTCCCTGCCTACCTGTGGGCATGAACACAGTGTCCATAGAAAGAAAAAGACGTCAGTATGAACAATGTACTGAGTATGTAAGGCATACACAATAACATGATAAAGAGGGGCAAGAATATAAGGTAAAGGGGTAACCTGTGAATGATTGCCTCTTAAGGCAGAATCATGCATGCTAACTCATATAATAAACAACATCATATTATGTAAGCATATGTATGTAACTTCCCGACCATATAGGCAAGGTGTGATCATCATTAGCCTCCGTCCGGGCCCCCCACGTCCGAGGTATACATCTTATGCCGCCCATTAGTGGTGTCTGCCCATGCCATCTAGACATGGTGTAGATGCCGCCCGCCTTAGCAGTGTCTTCCTGGCCATGTAGGCGTAATGTAACCTCATCATTATATACTTATCATAAAGCACGCATTATAACTCAAGTAAAGCTACAACTATATCGGGGTGATGTAAGGTCGAGAACCCCTCGATGCCCTTATGGAGTAGTCATGATCATCATGTCTCACCTTGAACGAACTAGCATCATAAGGTGAGTCTAACAACAATGAATAACATCAAGGAATCATATAAGGATCATTAGATTCGTAAGAATATCATATCATGAGCTTTAGGATCTCTAGATTTAGATTCATCATCATCATTATCACATTCATAAAACGCCTCTTATCATTGTCTTATGAGTAGCTCTGAATAGTCATAGACTTATAATTTTTTGGAATATGAGAAAGTCATGGAAAGATAAAGGAAGTTATATTATAGGAATCATGCCTTAAAAAAAAAAAAAAGGACTAGCCTCCCATACCTTTACGTAGCTCTAACTTTAACGACTAAGTGCTCCTCTCCAATATTCACAATTCTACATTCAAGAGAATTTGTACGAAAATTAAATAATCGGGAACATATTTAAAGCTAAACTAAGGCGACTAAGGGCTAACGAAAATTGGGTAGCACTTCCTTTGTTTCTACAACATTCTCCATATAATACAACGGCTCCCAAACATCAATAACAACATTCATAATATCATAATCAATAAGTTTTGTTAAGCTAGACATTATTCAATTCTCAAAATTCCCTCTCAAGGTTATCCATAACCATAGTTATCACCCAACGTCACATTCATTCATATATAATGCTTCTTCAACATTCTTAACATCATTCACAACAAGATTATATTCATTTCATACTAAGAATCATAACTCAATTGAACTTAGTACTCAAGATACCATTAATACCATATTTGAGCTCATATTATACCATCCTTTCTAATCCAAGTCTTTCAACAACTCAATACCTTTAATAACATTAAACAAGTGTAAAACTCACCTTTGATTGTGTAGGAATGGGTTTTGGATCGAAATGCTTCACTTGGATAAAACCCCAACTTCAATTCCCAAAGAAATTCCTAGCTTCTATCAACCCTAGTTAGCATTCTTGCACTTGGTTCTACTAGTTTTTGGTATTGATCTTTGATCTCTCTTGGATTTGTGTTAGTAAGATGTGTAGAGGGTTTTAGAGGTTTCAAGAAGTGTGGAGGAAATGAGAAATGAGAAATAAAACTTTGGGGTCATCTTTATAAAAAAAAAAAAAAACTGCCTGACGAGGATTATATGGACCCTTATATGGTCCGTCTAAGTGACCGTATAATACCTCTAGTGAACAACCCCTCGTTGGACAGGTTATACGGTCCCTTATACGGACCGTATAAGTGGCCGTACAACTCATAAATTCCAAAATTGCTCCTGTTTCTTCGTTTGACTTCCAATCCTTGTGGGACCTTCTTAACACGTGCGTAACACTTCATTGACAATCTACGGAGCGTTATAGCTCTTCCTCAAAACAATATTAAATCAGCATTAGCTCGGTACTTCGCAAAACCTTTCCAAAATACGACTCATAGCCTTCCTCAACGAACTTTCTTCTCTTGCCTCAAATGTGTTTGGAATCTTAGTTAGAATCGTTAAGTACCCCTTCTTACTTGTAGGGACATCATATACTTCTTACCCTGCGTTAGTCTATTTGCTGCACAACGACATGAAATTTTTCGAGGTGTAACACTCTTTCCCCCTTTAAAAACATTCGTCCTCGAATGTTAAGTCTCGGGAATTCTACCGAAATTTTGCCAGAGTTTCCCCTGTAATATGGCGCTACCATCCTATCACAAAAACCCACAATAACATCGCCTCTTAGGGCTATAACACAATGGCAAGAAAGTATGGCCACATACGACCAAAAACATTAAAAAGAAAGCATCACGTACCTTATGATAATAGCGTCTCATCTTGAGTCTCTTCCGGGGTGGAAACAATTGCGGGTACTTGGACTTCATGTCTTCTTCCGCTTCACAAGTCATTTTCTCTCGGTTATTGTTTCACCACAAGACCTTGACTGAGGCTACCTCTTTATTTCTGAGTTTGCGTACTTGCCTATCAGATATGGAAATGGGTACCTCTTCATAAGCTAACCTTTTGGTAAATTGAACATCATCCATGGGCACGATTCTAGATGGATCTCCAACACATTTGTGGAGCATCGACACTGTTATATCCCGCGTTTCATGCAATCGGATAATTCAAGACAATCGCGGGAAGACAATAAGCAAGGCCACATTTTTTTTTGCTTGGCATATGAGTTGCTTATGAAAAATTTAGAAGTGGAAATAATGTGGAAGGCTAGGGGTAAAATGGTAATATTAAGAAAAGTTGAGGGGCAAAACGGGAATTTTGCAGGAGGGTTCATGGAAGTTCCAAAAGGGGCCATATTGGCCATGTGACGAAATAAGGGGCTAAGATGACAAAATAGGTCATCTTTGGTTTTAAGAAAAAAAAAAATGAAAATGAAAAAGGAGGAATTTTCTAGAAAAAGAAGAAGGGTTATGTGATTATACTTTTGTGTGGAGGGACCTATTCATAAAAATGGAAAAAGGGGTGGAAGACTTGTATAAAATCATTCCAATACTCATTATTTCTCTAGAAATTTCAAGAGAATCAAGAGCACAAAAAAGAAGGAGAAAACTCTTAGGCCATTTCGGCCAAGATCAAAAACCAACAAGAAAATTTACAAAAAATTCCTTCCAAAATTGTTTTCCACTAATTAAAGGGCCCTCACCAAGTTGGAGTGGCTATTAGAGCAAGAACAACACAAATACTTACAAGTTGGAAGTTGTAGTCAAGTGGAGAAACAAGGAAAAGAGGTAAGGTTTAATCTCTTTTTATTGTTTTATGGATGTTTATGCATGTTGTAGTGTACAAAAATGAGTGAAGTTTGTGAAGAATAGGGAAGTGGGGGGTGGAGGCCGTGAGGTACAATATGTGTGTATATGTGTAGGAATTATATTTCAATTATTTTGTTTAGTGTTTGGTTGTTGTTGTTGGAAATACTATGTTGATAAAGAAAGTTGAATGAATTTGGAGAGGTTGTAGTGTGCATGTTGGTGTTGGCCGTGTGTGTTGAGTGTGTGTGACCGTGCATGTGTGGGCTAGTGTGGCCGTGTGATTGTGGTGAAGTATGGAAGAAAATGAGTCAATTTTATTTAGTGTTTTGCTTGTTGTTATGTTATGGACTCTATTTTGTTAATGAATGTCTAGGAATCTTAATGAGGTTGTAGTAATGGAGGCTTGTTTTAGAAGTGATATGAATGGAATGTGATGTTCTTGTATGCATGAAAGACAATATGATTAGTACGGTGTTGTTGGAATGTAAATTATGAGGTTGTTATTATTTTCATTGAAGTTGGAAAGTTTTGGAAGAAGTAGTAAATTGATTGAATATGGAAATTTTTAGTATTGTTGTTGGAATTATGGTTAATAGTTTGGCCGGGTTTGAATTCCGGATTGTGGTTGATGAGAAATTTGGCTATATTGAATGTTGAGGATGGTATATTTACAAAGGAAGTCTTTGCCGAAATTTCGGTAGCCAAAGCGTTTCCTTAAGATTCTAACTCTACGAACCCTAATAAGAGTTTTTGGTAAATATGACCAATTTGCAGATTTTGACGAGAGTGCGACGTGAATTGAATAGCTAAAGAAGCGAAAAGAGGTATGTAGGTTTCCCCTTCCTTTCTTGGCATGTCTTAGACGTATAGGCTTGATTTCGCGCCTCGGGGACTTTCCTAACTCTAGAAATCCGCGATTGAAAATAGTTACTATTCATTCGATGAATTGAACCAAAAGTGCATGAATTGTGAAAGAAATGTCTACATATCCTAGAACTTGCAAGGATGAGACCGATTACCCTAAGACCTTCATAAGTAACGTCATGACACGTATTTATGTAAGTTGTGTACGCCACCTCATTTGACTCGAGGTGGGCCCACGGTTCCGGATTTTCTTTAGTGCCTTGATTATTAAACGATGAGTGTTGTAACTACTTTAATGAGAATACTCCTACGACGATAATGATAGCGAGAATCGGACGCTATAGACGGCGGTAAATATATATATGATATAAGTATATGTATATGACACAAAGAGAATCGAGCGCTATAACGACGATATATGTATATGATATGAGTATATGTATATGATGAAAGAACCCGGGCGCTATAGACGCGCGATAATTATACAAGGTATATGCATATATATGTACGGGGAAGATGGAGATAAGGGCGAGGGCGTTATATCGCATATCACACGATCCGGTGGCATTACATGACATGATATCGTCCGGACGCGGGATGCCGGGGCGCGGGGTGTGCATATTTATGGTTAAATGGATCGGCGAGCGCCTCGGCAATATGATATATTCTATTTTATATATATATATATATGAGTAAGGAAAGCTAAGAAAGCACGGCATACGCGAGGGTGCCTGTGTACAGTTACGTTTCTATTCCCGAACATGTGTGTCACGACCCCGGCCCCGTGGGCCGCGACCTAGCGCCCGGCCAGGAACCCGTACGTGCTAACACACGGTATCGCATATGTTAACAAAAATCAATAAGGTAATAACTCAAATATTTTTAGAAAAAATCCGGGCGAGGTTTCCCTCGTTTCCTACTAACCAAATTTACGCACTCGGAAAAAAAAATACCAGCAAAGGCCACACACGGCCATCATATTATATAAACACATACATAGGCGGGCCGGGAAGGGGTTTTCCTGAAAAACCCCAGAAAATATATCCAAAACACATCTGCCACCGGGCCAAAACCCGCGCCCCCTTAAAACCGGGGCCTAAAACACGAAAAGGGAAAATACAAACATTTTGATGGG
>NC_081349.1:1953092-1961363 GCF_029784015.1 Lycium ferocissimum | reverse complement strand
GGACCTATATAGATGATTCCATACGCCTAATATACATGATTCAAGCCCATCGCCTCGGTTGTCTCGAGGTGGACCCGCTAAATTCCGATTTTACCCCTTTTATGTTCATGATCGGTTTTGAGCAGTTTTTTTTGAAACGTTTTAACTACTATTTTAACTACTAAATGGAAAATTGTTTTAAATATTTCCTTAAGTCTTATAAACTATTTTGGGATATGGAAACGATCATAGAAAGGTTATTTCTCCGTAATTCATCATGACATCCGATATTCGCTTAATATGATTCCGTCCGGTTCCCTTGCTTGATTTGTTATTCGCTATGCTTCATCGAGTCTCTGGAAATCTATATGGTATTTTATTGCATTCAGTTTCTCACTACTCCGCTCGTGGATGCCTCGATGTTTCCCAACAGCCGAGGCCGGGATATGTTCTCAGCGTAATTCCTCGGCATTGTTCGCCATGCTCGGTGTGAGGGCGGGTATATACGTACATGGGTTACGGTGTATGATGTGCCATGTACGCTTATGCGATATACGGTGATTATGATCTGTTATGTTAGTGGCGCCAGTGTCGGGGGCGACCACACTCTGACCTCCGAGTCCCTAACGGGGCCGACTTTGGCATATGCTTTCTGCATGCATTTTGATTATTTACGCATCCTGTTCACTCTCCGTACATTCTGTTCCGATTTTGGTTTTGCTTATTCATCCACCTTTACATATTCAAGACATTTTATCTTCGACCCCCCGCTCTTCGGGCGTGTTTCATGCCCATGATGTACGGACACGCGTTTTTCTGTATCCGCCCGCTTAGGTCATCTATCGGCTACTACAACGCTCCTTTGTTGAGCTTACATTTTGGTACAGCCTTTTTCATATGTATGTACATTCGGATTTCGGGAGTACGACGGGGCCGTCCCGTCATATGTTTATGTTTTCAGTCTGTAGACATGTATAGTGGGTTCTGTATATGTTCTGTGCGTTTGTGTGCGTTGGGGATTGTATATGTATGTTGTGATGGCCTGATCGGCCTTCGTGCGCCATACTCACTCTTGTGCGTCATCTGATAATATTTTTAATTACTACATATGTTTATTTGGCTATTACGCTTATGTGGGGTAAGGGTATGTATGAGTGCCCAACTCGGGCACGAGTCACGGCCTACGGGGTTGGGTCGTGACACTGTACCTCCTGCTTTACATACTCAGTACTTTTTCTCCGTACCGCCCCCTTTCTTCGAGTACAACGTTTCATTCGGCGCGTGGTACGTGCGCTCGATGGGTGATCCCCCGGTTTAGGCTATCCATTCTGCTACTTTGGAGTGCTCCCCTCGATCCGGAGCCCATATTTGGTATATATATGTTTTGCTATGCACATTCTGTACGTTTGTGACTGTTCGGGTACGGCGGGGCCCTGTCCCGTCATATGTTCGTATGTTCTGTCTGTTTGTAGAGCACGTAGTCATATTTGTGGGTCGGGTCCGGTCCGTTCGTATGTGATTCTACGTTTTGCGTCCTTAGCGGCCCGTATGCTACTATGGCCGACATGGCCCATATGTTTGTATGTATGTGTGTGTGGGCGTGTGCGTTCCGCCGTTTTGATTTTGATCTGATAATTCTGCACGGGCGACCGCTTAGGACAGCATTCGTTTCTGTATTTGTATGACGTCCGCTATCAGTTATCGGTACGAACAATATTCGTTAATTTTGATTAAGTCTTAATACGACGATCTGGTTCGTAAGTTTGTTTGGGTGCCTAAGTAGGGCACCAGTCACGGCCCACGGAGCTGGGTCGTGACATCTTAAATCTATTTTTTAGAACCACTTGGCACCCTGTAGCTGATCAAATAAATCATCAATTCATGGAAGCGGATACTTGTCCTTTATGGTCACCTTGTTTAGCTATCTGTAATTAATACACATTCGCAAGGAGCCATCTTTCTTTCTTACAAACAACACAAGTGCTCTCCACGGTGACGAACTAGGCCTAATAAAGCACTTTTCAAGCAAATCCTTCAATTGCTCCTTCAACTCCTTCAATTCTGCAAGAGCCATTCTATAAAGAGGAATAGATATGGGCGTAGTAGCCGGTAACACATCAATGGCAAAATCAATCTCCCGTTCTGGTGGAAGACCTAGAAGTTCATCCGAAAACTCATTCACTACTGGAAAAGATTGAGGAGTTGGCGGCTTTGCTTCTATATCTCGAATCCGGACTGATAAATGCAACATTTAGTAATCATCTTCCTAGCCTTAAGGTAGGAAATAAACCTATCTTTCGAAGACGCCGTAATACTCTTCCATTCTAGAAATAGTTCTCTCAGAAATTAGAAACGAACGAATTTTGTCCTACAATCAACATTTGGATAATAAGAGGTCAACCAATCCATACCCATAATAACATCGAAATCTACCACATTTAGCTCAACCAAATCAGCCATAGTATGACGGTCACAAACTACAACCACACAATTTCTATATACCCATCTAGTTATGTCACGACCCAGCCGGAGGGTCATGACTGGCACCCGGTACTAGTCTACCAGGCACCTCTAGTCTAACATTCCATAACCATTTCTAAGTGGGCCAAATAGACAACTCATGAATATTATACTCGGTGCAACCATCAATAAAAGTGGTCATAAGCATAAGGCAACGAGATTACCAAAATATTATACAGCAATAAGAACTGAAGAAGCTAGTGAGCATCTAACAACATACATATGTCTATGAGCCTCAAAGTAGAATACATGAATCCATAAGATGAGACAGGGTTTCGCCTTGCCCAAGTGTTTATGTACAAAGGAGTAGTACCAAAAGACTGCAGCTCAGGAACAACTGGAGTGCTTCCGAGATGCCACTGATGGAGCTCCTAGGGATCAAGTCCGTCTACCTGTCTACCTGCTGGCATGAACGCAGCGCCCACAAGAAAGGATGTCAGTACGAACAGTGTACTGAGTATCTAAGGCTTGAATAACAACATAATAAGAAATATAGAACAAAACATGAGATAAGGATAACCTGTATGTCTGATTGCCTCTTAAGGTGAATATCATGCATGCTTAGTCTTTTCATAAAAACCTTTCACATACTTGTATAACATAATAGTGCTGCAGAACGTGCAACTCGATCCATAAATATTTTATATTGCTGTGGAACGCGCAGCCCATATTATATTGCTGCGAAACGTGCAGCCCGATCCATTCCCATATATCTCGCGTCCGGGCAGCCCGTGTCCGAGACGATGTCATAATATACCAACTGATCAGGTGGCTATGCGTATATAACGCCTCGCCCTTTTCCTATATCCCTTATATATATATATCATATGCATATATAATGTAAGTAGTATGCATTAGAGCCCAAATAAACGTTACCACTTTATCGGAGTGATGTATAGTCGGTAACCTCTGATTAACTTATGGAACAATCATCATGGATTTACCTCACCTTGAAGGGACAATGATTATAAGGTGAGATCAACAACAATGAATAAATCATGGAAATTATAAAATAATCTCATAATAACATTAAAATCATAATTTTGGGACTTCTAGAAAAAGGATCATCATCATCATCATCATCATTATCATTATGAAAACATAATAATCTTTTGCGTCATAAGAAACTTTAAGAATCATGAGTCTCTAGCTTGTGGAAATAAGGACATTATGAAAGACATGTATGGATTCACAAGAAAGAAGAAATCATTGTCATCATGGTCCTCATCGAATACATCTGGTCTTGAATACCATAAAAACCTTGAGAATCATGAACTTCTAGCTTTTCGGGAACAAGCATGTTATGGAAGACATACATGGAATCGTAACGTAGGAGTCATGCCTTTAGAAAGAAAGGGACTAGCCTTACATACCTTTTGTCTCCTACTACTTACGCTTATCCTCCCGAGCTCGCAAATCTACATTTGAGAGAAATCATACTATCGTTAAACTTATCGTCGTATACTTATATTAAGCTTTCAAATTAGACTACTTCATATCCTGCTGAAAATCGGACAGCATCTCCCCTGTTTATATGCCTAGCCCGAAATCATAATCCAACAACCAACAATGACAACAACAATACCAACATGAACAACAACATTATCAATACCAATATGCTCCATAAAGCATCCCTCACGAAGTCTTCCAAATTTCTCAACTAACCAACTCGTTATACGATTATTTAATAACTTTATTTCCATAAACAAACCTAAATCAATATCAATAAAGGGAGATTTATACCTTACCTCCGCTAGAACCACAATATCTTCACTTTCCACCTTGAGTTCAAGCCAAGACTTGCAACAATACGATTTTATAACTGCAACTATACGTTGTCTGAACCCGAATTCGGAGATTAAACTTGATTTTGGTTAAAATTTGGTGTATGGAAGTTGGGAGAAATTTCTCGAATATTTGAGAGAGTTTTGGGGTGTTTGGAATGAAAAATGAGGGGTAAGGCCCCTTTTATAACATTCCAGAGTCTCCTCAACCAACCTAAAAATTACTCAGCGAGTTCGCGCCACCTTGGGGCACACTAGCGCTGAGTTGTCCCCTGTCTCCTCTGCGCGTTCGCGCCACCCTCAGGCGCGTTTGCGTAGAGCTAATCCCTACTCTGGCAGCCTGTCTTAAAATGATCACAATGCTTGATCCCGATGTCGGATCGATGCGTGATTGGTTGCATTGGAAACTAGACTTCCCGAGCTTCATTTTAGGCTTTTGTTTCACTCCAAAACTCCTGATATACTAAGAGATTTTCTTTCTCCAAGTTAGACCAAAATTTCCCTTCGTAACCATAACATAAGCGCATATAATCTTGTATATCCTTGGAGGTACCTCAAATGTCTGCAATAAAACCACTAACACCTAGCGAGTCTTAATATGCAAAACTTACGAGGTGCAACAAGCTATCACTGGGTCACTAATAGGTGTAGATGCCTCAAAAGGTATAATCGACTCAGGTGTCACCCCAAACCGACCGGCAACATAGAGAGTAACATATGACAATATAGAACTTGGATCAATCAATGCATATACATCGTGAGAGAATACTAATAACAGACCTGTAACCATATCAGGGGAGGACTCAAGATCCTACGTCCTGCCAGTGCACAGATTCGGTTCTGAGGACCGCTCAAACTATATGCTCCTCCGCTACCTCTACCACGATCTGCCGGTGTCTATGAGCTTTGCCCCAGAGGGCGTACAGATGATGAAGAACTAGCTGCTGATCCTGTCGACTGAACCATACCTCTACCATCTCTAGATGGACAGTTGCGCATCATATGGCCTGGATGACCGCAGGCATAACAAGCATCCGTACCTAAATGACACCGTCCAGGATGCAACTTACCACATTGAGTGCATCATGGTAAATGTGGTCTCACCAGGCCGGAATTACCCCTAAACTGAGAATTCGAAGCTCTGAAACTCTAACCTGGTCTAAAATAAATGGGGCGATCAAATCTCTTGCCTACAAATCGAGGAGCTGGACTAGCCGCTAACTGGCCCGAGTGCCTAGAATACTGCTGCCTCTGACCCTCTCTGAACTCACTAATAGCACCTGAAGATCTGGCCCTCTTACTATAACCCCTATTATAATCACGCTCACTCCTTCGCTGTTGTTGTCGCTCTTCCAGATTTTGGGCATGGGCCTGATTATGAGAAATATCCATATCATCAACCAAATGGGGTCCTAATCTATTCACAAATCGATGAACTCTATCTCCCATATCAGCAACCATAGCTGGAGCATATCGAGATAAGGAATTAAAATGAAGGCTATACTCCCGAGCACTCATGTTCCCCTGTCTGACGTTCAAGAACCTATCAGCTCTAGCCTGTCGAATCTCTGACGACAAATACTGTCGGAGAAACACATCTACAAACTCTTGCCATGCCGGTGGAGGTGCATTTACCTCTCTAGAAGCCACCCAGGTACTATACCAATAAACAGCCACATCTCGCAATTTATAGGAGGCCAACTCTACCGCCTCAATATCTGAAGCATGCATCGTGCCGAAATGTCCTCAATATCTCATCTATGAAATTCTGCGGGCACTCATTTGGTTTTAACCTAAAGAATTCTGGAGGGTCTAGATTAATGATATCACGAACTCTGGCACTGACAGATCTATCAACATAACCCATACCCTGCCGCTGTGTCTGAGCTGCTACTAAGTAGGTCAGCAACTGAATAGCCTCCCTCATCTCCTGGCCTAGAGTATCTGGTGGAGAAAATTAGAGTGCTGGAACTGGAGTTGAGGATCCTCCATGCTCCTCTGGAGTGGGCAGAGTGTGACAGGATCGAGATGGGACCGCATTCTGGGACTCGCCTTCCTCTATGACTGTAGGCGGTACCCGCTCAGTCCTCCTACCTACCGCAGACTTGCCCTTCTGGCTTGTAACACCCCATACCTTTAACTTAAGCTTTAACAATGATTCTAGACTTAGAAAACCAGATAGAGACTGTGGGAATTGAAAATTTCTCTTCAGTTATTAGATGAGGATTTACGACCCAGATATGGATCGTATTTCAGTATACGGACCGTATTTCAGTATACGACCCCTATTTCAAATTTTAATTTGGCATCTAGATCACTGTGCATTCTTGAGTTTGGCTTGGGGAATATATATTGTTGAAATACGGCCCGTATTTGATGGTCATATTTAGGAAGGAGGTGCTACAGTGTTTCTGTTTTGAAATATGCTTAATTACAGTTCAGGTTTGCGGACCATAATTCAGAATACGGACCATATTTTGGTCCGTATTTCCCACGTTGCTTATTTTTATTTTTACAATTCCCTAAACCCTAGAATGACCTGTTCCTCTCCTCTAACACCAAGAACATCAAGTTAAGTATATCCAAGCCCTCCCAAATCAATTCTAACATGTGTTCTCATAATCTAACCATGAAATCATTGTTCTTAACATAGGGTTTTCAAGAAAACCCATTTAAAGGACTCAAGACTCAAACCTTGGAATTCTTCTTACAAGTTCAGATTTTTATTTCAAGTTTGGAGCATTACCAGGTATGTAGGGTTGCTATCTACGTGTGGGAACATCATTGTTCTTCCCCGCGCTTCTTCTTCCGGAAGTATGAAGTTTTTTACGAAAACTAGGGTTTTTAACCATGTTCATGATAACCCTAGGTCCATGCCCCATTGTTACACCCCGTACTTCGCACGTCGGAATATTCTAAGTTGGTTGCGACGAGGTATGGACAAGACTTTTAATTTTCGGTTTTGTTGATTTTGTCTCAACGCATAAGTTGCATATTCATCTTTTGTGGATATGAAGTGTTAGGGGTAAGATTGGAATAAGGAAAAAAATTAGAGAATGAAAGTTGGAAAAATTTGGGACCAAAAGATGAATTATGGAAAGTTGGCCATTATTTGCAAATGGCCATAGGTGGCCGGCCATATATATGTGTGTGTGTGGTACATAGGGACAAGTGTTTAATTATATATGTAGTCCAAGATGACTAAGTAAGTCATCTTAATCATTTGTTGCCTTAAGAAAATTCAAGAAACCTTGAGAGCCAAGGAGAAGGCCATTCGGCCATGGTAGTAAAAAAAAAAGAAGACCAAAATTGACCATGGAAAAATTATTTCCTTCTTGTTTTCCTACTAATTGGAGGGTGCTTAGTAACGTGGAGTTGTTGTTTCAAGCGTTGGATTGTTCGTTTTCATCCTTGGCCAACTTTGAACAAGTTGAGGAATTGTGAAGAAAGGTAAGTTGTAATCTTGTTTTATGAGTTATGGAAGGTTTATGTGCATTGTAGTATGTTAATATGGATGAAATTTATGAAAATATGGATGTTAGAGTTGAGTTGTGAAACTTGAAGGTTGGCCGTGTGTATATATATTGTGTGTAGGAGTAATGAACTAATTGAATTTAGCATGTTTGTGTGTTGTTGTGATGTGAAGAAATGAATGAAAACTCATGAAAAATGTTGGGTTGAAGTTGGGCCGTGTGTAGTGTGATTGATGCCGTGTGTGTGTGGTTGTGTAGTAGTGAAGAATTAAGTGTGTTTAGCATGATTGCATGTTGTTTTTAGTGTGTGAAAATGGATGAAAAATTATGGAATGTGTGTGTTGTGGTGTTGGCCGAAAAATGGGCTGATTTGGGGCAAGTATGTGGGACTAATGTGATGTAGTATTTTGGTTGTCGTCGTTGCGAATTCTACAATGTGAAATGAAGGTTTAATGACTTATGTTGGTGTTGCAATTGTTGTGGGCTGTTTTGAAAGTCAATATGATCTTAATATG